>NW_013665895.1:442626-443394 GCF_000517525.1 Limulus polyphemus
CTAGCGCAGATAGCCCTCGTGTAGCTTTGCGAGAAATTCAAAAACAAACAAACAAACAGCTACATCTTGTAAAATATTTCACTTTGGGTTGCAAAAGATTAAAAATACTAATTTGAAGCGCAAATTAAAATAACTTTTTCAGAGTAAATATGTTAAAGAAACTCAACTTTTAAGTGTAAGATGTCTTCGTAAATGTAAATGCAATACAACTCTGCCTTTGCTGGTAAACCTTTTTTTTCAGAAAATTTGCATTTTCGCGTGTGTGTGCGTGTACGAAAAGGCTGAGGTAATAATATATCCAGCGGCGTAACTCATTGGAAATATTGTAACGTATGCACATATAAGACACAGTGTACTTTTTTTGCCTATCACGTGGAGCGTCACTGAGGCGTAATAAGATGTCATTACGATTATATCTCCTCAGAAGGTGTGAAACTCTAGCCAAAAGAAACTTTCGAAATATACAAACATACAATTTTCTGCTGTCGCTTCGGAAAATAGGAAACTATATATTTATTCACTCGCCCTTTATTAACATGATTATTATATTTTCTGATATACCTGGAGTATCTCATTATTCGCATGCTCTGATATGAGAGAGAATAATAAATGAAAAAAAACCGATCTCATATTTGTCCATTTCTAATGCTGATTAAAACTTCTGGCCCGCATTGGCTAGGTGGTTAAGGCACTCGACTTGCAATCTGAGGGTCGCGGGTTCGAATCCCCGTCACACCAAACATGCTTGCTCTTTCAGCCGTGGGGGCA
>NW_013665895.1:443512-468826 GCF_000517525.1 Limulus polyphemus
GTAAGTACTTGTGTAAGTGAAAAAAAAATATATATATATATGCGTTTTTACGTTCAGCTACCCCAGATGGTTAGGGTTAATGATGTTATCGTTACTTAAATTCTTTCTATAAACAGTGAATAAACTTAAAAGAAATTATTAAATAAGGTTAAGAGAACAAAAGTAATCGTACAAGAAACAATATAATGGCTCTGTCCTCATTAGAGCAATTTTGTTGTTTGAAATGCAATATCTCGAGAGAACGATATTCAGAAGGTTTTAATAAAATAAAAGTTTTGATGTTTTTCCTAGTTGGTTGTTCCAGATCAAATAAATATGGTGAGAAGTTGTGTTAACAAATGATACTCATACTTCAGAATTGGATACAAAATAAAATATTTCAGATAACAATATACAGAAATGACACTTCGTATGTACGCTTACGAAGTATCGCCACAGATACGAGCCAGTAAGAATGATATGTTTACCACCTTTATATTTGATGAATTATGGGCCATTTGCAGAACAAATACGCCACAAATAGACAGAACAGAAATATTCTTATAGCTAAATAGCTTAACGATCTAGAGCCAAAAATACGATTTCGAATAAATGAGCCTTCAGTTTTCTCCGTGGAAACGAGCTCCAAAACCACACCCCAAACCGATCCATATCTATAAAATGAAGGTCATAGCTACAAAAATAAAAATATTCGATCCCGAAATTCATTGCGATGAAGCTAAGTTTGTACTGGACCCATCAATAATATAATAAACAGCATTTAAAGTTCACTAAGGCTTACGTGCCAAACGTTTACAAGCTTCCAGATACATCTGGAAATCAAAGGCTGTTTACAAGACAGCCGAACAAGCTAGAATTATACCATTCCCATTTGCTAACATTTCTGTTAAATCCTTCGATGCAGCTCCAACGGCCTTTCGTGCCTCTGGTGTGCTTAAGAGTGGCCTCAGAAACTGAATTTACTATACTATAGAAGATCTGTGGAAAGTTTGACAAGTTGTGTAATATAAGATACCATCGCCTTGCTTTGCACCATCATGTTACAGTAGAAAATGCGATTTTGGACGATATGCATAAGCATAGCCACCAGAATGAGCACGTAACGATGCCTGTAATAGTCTAGTAGTCGAACGAAGATGTCTTGGATTGGCTTGAGGTGTAACTTAGGAGCCATTTGCTGTCCTAAATTTTCTGTTGTGCGAGCTTTTCCTCTTTGTAAATAACACAGAAGATTTCTTTCTCCCAAATGTTCTATCCTATATTGTTTATCAATGTTTCTCTTTAGAGAGTAATGTGACATATACCCCTAGTCATAAGTCTATTCGTGGGGACACTGAATTATCGAATGGTCGGGAATTCTCCATGAATTAAATATTTACGTAGTAAAGACGTTACGCGTTGTGCTACAGCTAGCATCTGTGAGGATACGTCATTGCATTAGAATAATTAGGATATACAAATCATTTTAATAAAGCGCAACTGACCTTCTATATAGTTAGGTGAGGAATCTGAAACTAGAAAGTATATGCAGTAGATAAAAGTATATATAGATCCTAATAATCGTAATACGTACACATATACGCACTTGCACTTACATCCATATACATTACAACTGACTGTGGATAATATATATATATATTTAAAACTACAGGATTAAACAGAGTTCAGAAAAATGGTTATTACATAAATAACATTTTTCCTACTTTTCAAGATTTCACAAAGTTATATATATATATATATATATATATTGACATGCGTAAACTGAAGTAGAATTTCAATTAGGTGAAGTATTGTTATTTAGAAGAAATAGAACTTTCACTACCGTCTAGGCCTTTGGAGGATGTTCACTTCGATAACGATAAAAGTATTACAATGTCAATGAATCATAGAGTTCATTTAAATGTCACGACATGTCAATGGGTAACCGCAGTAATTTAATAAATAACATTTCATTTTTGATAAGTTCCTTTACCCCTTTTACGAGTAATTGTGCCTGTAGCCATAATTATGTTTATTTCACCAATGTCTTAAGTAAAACTCTCCTGAGAGTTAATTAAAATATACACATGCAACTTCATCAGCATGTGTAAAAATCAAGTGTGTTACTTATTCAGTGTCAGTCTTCAACTTGTAAATCAGCTGGTATTATTAAGTAGAAATGACTAAACATATATTTATTTATGCTACACATCTTGTGCTATAAATCAGTTCATGCTATGATCTAAATGGTTACGGAGAAATTTACATGTGCCAGTAAATAACTTACAGTTTAGTATGATTATTAAACTGAACCAATCTTTTTTGTTTTAATTCTAAATATTTCAAAATATGTATCTTCAAAAGATTAGATTAGAAAATGAATGAAAGTGATCTTATGATATTGAGTATTACAGGTATATTCAAATATACAATAATACAATATATCTTTACTGTTTAAAAAACAACAAACTAACAATATTTCAAGAGTACATAAGAAACTAATACAAATTCAAATCCAATTAGTGCGTTGAAAAAATGATTATTTTCAAAGAAATTGATGTATTTTACTTCTTTAAGCTTGCAATTGGCGAGCCTATTTCTATTTTAGGTGAAACGTCGGACGTGTCCTATACTTTAGCGTGCTGGACTGTGGTTCTGAGGGTTCATGGCTCATTTTTCGTTGCGGCAAAAATATGCTTCACACTTTGGGGCCATGTGTGTTCATTCGTTGCGGCTAAAATATGTTTTTCATCGTGTCATGGGCTGACCCATTGACTATGCGACGTTTAAACATCTTCCAGATTTTAGATTAGAACATCTTATGATGTAGAGCAACTTACCTGATGGACTATGACATTTAGTAATAATACGTGGTTAATACTAAATCACTGTAAGACGAGTAATAATTTAGTGCAAATGATTTCTTACAAGCCCAATACAGAATTTCAATAAAAACGGTATATAATAACATTTCAAACATATCTTGTTAGCTGCATGCTGTTGCAAACAAAGTATTTTGCTCAGTATTAGAATGCTTAAGCTGGCAGAGCATAATATTTAAACATATAAACAATAACATAAGTATTAAACGCCGCGTTTGGGATTTACAAATTTTGCAATACAATATTAAACACTGTCCTGTAAAGTTATCTTATTTTTCAGTGTAAGGCTACTTTACACACTATTGTCCAGGCTTAGGCTATCATAAAATTTTTTCACAAATAAGCTAAGCACTAAAAAAGTAACTATTAAAGTACATTCCATTTTATCTAATACTACACATTATTGAAAATAATTTCCAAAATAATAATTGTTTAACCTAATGATAATATATTTAATTGTACGTTTTGCTCTACATAAAATACTTCCCAAGTTTTGCAGTAATTATAGATATATCTCAAAATATTTGCACCGCAGTTTTTACAGCCTTATAAAGCAAGATTCTTTAGTGTTATAATTAATCTTTAAAATATGAAACCAAATGCGTTTTATGACGTAACCGTTGATTATTTACATAAAGAGTGATGGGTAATTAAAACAATTATCATTCTATCTATCTATCCAGGTAATTCACAACATTATTTGTTTTTAATTTTTTGTATAAACATTTGAAGGATTACAAAGTTGGATTACTTGATAACAAGAATTAAAATCTTAGCATAGATTTCACTCCTCCCGTATTTCATATCGTGTGATCAGCAGAATTGGTATATTTTACAGTATCTAGAACGCCATTTTACGGAGCATGGTCATTGTAATGATGTGTAAGTTGTTGTTTTAGAAATAATGGCCCATGAGGGGCTATTCAAAATGTAGTTTTAAAAATTATTATCATGTGATGACATGTCAAATTGTGGTTTGAAAAATGTAGATGTATGATGGTGTCTCATTGATTTTTATTATTATGAAGCCAAAATGATGAATACGTCACCAACAGCGAGTAGTACTTTTTCATTTAGTTCAATGCCATCAAAACACGATTCAGTAAAGGCATTCACACGTAAATAAATCTTTAAAACTCCAAAATATGTATTTCTAGCATGTTTCTTCAAATACCCCGAATCTTATTTGTCTTCTCATAAAAAAAGAAGATTGATAATTGTAATTTCAAGGTCTTCATTGTTCGTGGTTACCTAGAAAGAATGAAAAACCTGTTTAGACAAACATCGAAACTCACCCATATTTAAATAATATTTGAAAACAGAACGTTTTACATTTTTGTAATGACTCATGTGAAATGTGCCTAATTACTTCTACATTCCAAGTGGGTAAATATAGATATAATTATTGTTAAAACAAGAAAATTATTACACTTCGTTAACGATATACTAAAATTATTCAAAGTTCTTTCAAGGAATAAATCGTAAATTACACTACACATGTGTTATTTAAAGTTCTTTAAATAATTGTCGAATCAGAATAATCTCTTCATTACTCATAGATTTAAAGTGGATAAATTTTTATTATTATAGACTTCCATTGAACATTTTGTTTCTTTTAATAAGATTTAATACAAATGTTACCGCGAACATAATTTGAGACAGAATACCACTGCATCTATTTTTAAGTGAGAATAGTTAAGTATTTGATAAACAATCACTTTAAAACCGTTGTAAAGATGATTTTTTGAATCTTTTCTAATTCGGTGGGAAACATTTTATACCATATAAAATGATTTGCAATGTACAAGCTGTAAATGAACAACTATAAAATTTATAACAGCATTTAATAATTAAATTAAATAAGATAATCCATCTGTATGTTGTGAAGTATTTGTCAATTAATCCACAATGTGGAACCCGGAGAGTTGCCTACTAAGTGAAATAAAATTATGTATCCTTTCATTTTATTCGAAGACCAAAATTCTACTGCACTATGTTTAAACTATTTGTCAAATGGACTACCGAGGGGGAAAGAAAGGGAAATGTCTGGGTTAAAATATAAGATATGAAAAATTGAGACAATATTGGACCTCAAGACTACGTAAAATAATTTGCAAACTATGTTTATATATATATATATATTATTGTCATTGATTAGTTCGTATTAGTTATTTACATAATGTGAAACAGTGGTAAGACTTAATTTTTACAAAACTCAAATTAGGGGTTTGATTCCCCTCAGTGGACATAGCATATCCCCCGATGTGGCTTTGATGTAAGAAAAAACACAAAACACATTTAGCTAACTTTCATGGTAGCTAGAATTGTCATCAAATATATGAACTGTCATGAAAAGGACAACCATACACAGAAGCACGAATCATTTTCTAAATATGTTGTCAATACTATATTGCTGAAAGCATTTTCAATATGTTCAACTTGAATGATACATTACTGTTATATTCAGAAACAATGAAATTCAGACATCCACTTTGACAACAGTACTGCTCTATTTTTATTAGTTGTAACATAAATATGTATATATAGCAAGTTGTTAGTATCGCTACAACCATGTTTTATTATATAAATTTATTCAAATTTGCTTGTATTACAGAATATTAGCCTTATCAAATTTTATATTTATTGATGTTTTTTGCAAAATTTCCATAAATTTATGGTTAGAGCAGAAAATATACTGGAAAAGCTCAATATTTAATAGCGAAAATTCTCAGAAAATTGCGGATTGTTATCCTCGTAAAATCCCAAATGAAAACATAACCATTTTTCAGAGGAACACCACCAGTTCAAATGACTTTTATGCCTTTCAGTAGGCAAAAAATGGCAGTGGTAAAACAATTCCAGAACTATTAAATTTTTTCATTATTCTCCTTCTGTGGTAAAGTTGTAAGGAAAAAGTCTACGCTTGTCAGTTTTGCCATTTATTACTTAATTTTAAGAACTACTTGAAGGGCTTTTGAATATAAAATGTGGAAAAAATCGAATTAAGATATAAAATTTCTTGACGATAAGAGTAGGAATGTTTAGTTACTTGTCATAAATTTCCTTTATCTGAAACGTGTGAGAAGAATGACATTTTTAAGTACAGTATAAAAAAGTTAAGTTTTGGCAGTATTATTCAAACAGAAACAGACATTTAAGTTTTTTGAATGTGAAATAGAAATGTTATTTTTATTTTAAAAAAATCTCGATTCTTATAGTTTCGGTTGCTCTCTGTGAATATGTAACACATACATAACTTTAAATAATACTATAAAAAAAGTTTAGAAAAACACGTAGGCTAAAGTAGTCTTGATAGAAACGAATAAAAATCATATAACCCGAACTCTTTCGAAAGGTCCACTTTTCGAAAGCGCTCGGGTTATAGGGTTATTATTCATTACTATACAAAAAGGAAAATGCTTAACCCTGGGGTCTTTAGTAAATGCTACAATAATTGAATGAACAAGGTAAAAATACCATTACAGGCCATGAAGTTATCTATATGTATCATTTGTTATTATTAACATTTATGTTTGTAATTAAATAGCTCAAGTTAATTGGAATTGTTTATTGTGCTTCACATATTTCAAGATTAATGACAAGTTAATCAGAGAACCAAATATTATGTGTTTATAAATTATAAGGTATTTAAACATGATTTATTAAGAGTATTGTATGATGCTGAATTATGGATATCACAAACCTTGATGTATTTTAAAGTCTTAGTTATTATCCCTGTTTACCTAGTACTGATAAATCTCGTGTCATAAATTTAAGGATTCGTAAAACTAGTACTAACATATGCCAAAAGTATATTTCAAAATTGTAAGCATATATGAACAATTGCTTCAATAATAAACAACATAGTGATAAATAACACTGAACGATGTCTATAACACACTGTGTCTTAGGTTTTGATTATGAAAAGCTGTAGGAGTTAGTAGTATACTTTAACTTTGTTATATAATACACCGAATTTAACTGTTGAACCACAAATTGTGTAAACACTTTAGGGTTCGGTGTATTAATTTATAATTATGTGTATTTAAATTTATTTCAGAATATATATATATATATATTACACAATTAAAAATTCTATGTCAAAAAGAATATTGAAAACAGGAAACTGGTTCTTTGATAAATACTTTAGCCAGCATAGAGTTCATGATATAAGGGGTATTTCTGGATTGAATGTTTAATCCTAGTAAGTTTTGTTTTTATTCTTCCTAGAAATTTCTCAACCTTTAATCTTACTTCATTAAATAAAATATAATAAATAAATAAATAATAATAATTGGTCGAGTGATCGAACAAGAAGAATTAACGAAGTTCTAAAACCAATACAAATTATCTCATTTACAGGCAGTTTTCTGATAAATCAATTAAAAATTAATTTAGCTACAACAGTCAAATAACAAATAAACTTAATGGTAAAAATTTTGACCTGCTGAGAAAGGCAAACTTTGAAGATTCTGAAAACCGAAAATAATTTATTCTTATTGCACTTTCTAAAACGGACACGTGCACAACTAGGAAATAATTGAATGTAATTCCGTTTTGGTTGATAAATTCGCTTTTGCAGTACATATTCATAAGTATTATCAATAATGGCTTACAAAGACTCCATACATTCATGCAAACACCCAGGAAAGTACCAGTAACAATGTGTTTACTTCCACACCACTAATTGATCAATGGTATGAGCTTTTATTTTATGCCTACTGCAATGTGTATGTAAGTCACAGTATCGATTACTCTATGGAAAATGGTGTCCATGCTAGACCTGTACACTTTAACCGTTTGCCACAAAGTTGTTTATCAGTCAGCTGTGCTAACCAGATATTTATAATATTCTATCTTCTGTTTGTCTATTTATCACCAGGAGGACTACCTTCATTTTAATCCAGGTTCTTAGTCAGAGCATTCTTTAAACTGACATTTCTTGTTTACTCGAAACATTTTGTATAGAAAACTACACTTTTGAAACATTGATATCCCAAATGCAATTACCCAAGTTGGTTCATTGAAATTTACTAGCCACTTTAGTCATACATAATTTACTCTTATGAAAACTCTCATCTATATTAATATTTGATAGATAGTTAGTGAAAAGTAGAAAATGTTTACAATTATTTCTTCATTGCACAGTAATTGTCCTAGATAATGTGCAACTTGTGCATGATGTACTTCCTTTCCAATCTTTCATGGGATCATTTAAATAATGAGTTAAGTTATTTGAATGTAGTCGCTAAATGTAGGATTTATTTTATATTTCAGTTATTATGAGTTATATGGGAACCACCTCATTCCATATTGAGAGTCCCTTTTATCGAAAGTTATAAATAAATTGTCCCCAACCACAAGAAGTACACAGTATTTTGTTTCTTTATAACATTCATCTTAATTGGTGAAAATCACATTTAAAGTTAAGGTTGCTGTCTTACCCCTCCATCTCCTAACTCAAAATCGCAAATGAAAAAGTTTTTATTTAACTTTTACAAAGACATAAAGATGAAGAAGTTGAGCATTTGTAGATGAAGAGGTTAAACGAACTTGTTTGAATAAGAAGAAAATACTGGGGTCACTGTAGTCAAAGTGGCATGAAAATAACTGATATATGTAAACTTTAAGGAATAAAGATCAAGAGAGAAAAATGTAGAAACTATAGTGATTAAGATTTTGTGGATCCGTTGTCTCACAGTATACGCGAACAAATACATTAGATATGTACCACATACACTTGCCAATTAAACAAGTTACAGTGACGTGAGAACAAACCAGTTTGTATACAATATATAAAAGAGGAAAAACCTCGTCTAAAAAAAAAACAAGAGGGTATCTTCAATAGCCGCGGCACTGGAAATTATTTTAGGCAGGATTAGTGTAACTTTTTTAGCTGCGACATTGCGGCTCATAGAATGGCTCCGAGTTTTTCTCAAGTACAAACTTTTAGTTCATAGCGCCATCTCTTGACTGATTTCAGATATAATAACAGCCGCGGCTATTGGGGAGTCACTCTTGTTTCCTTTTTATTGGCTATATTTTGTGCACCAGCAATGCTAAGCGTGGGACGTGTATACCCGATTAGATTTTATTACTCTTCAAGATCTCACCAGCTTACCCTCAAATTGAAATTATCTTAGGCAGGATTAGAGTAAATTAATCTATGAGACGTTAGGCGTGACCAAATACATCAATCAAAAGGGTTTGATCTCCTGAGTCCAAAACTATAATTAGATCTCAAATCAGTCAAGGGATGACCGAGCTACTTGCTAAAAGTTTGTACTTCAAAAACTCGGAGCCTTCCTATGAGGTGTTATGCCGCGGCTAAAAAGTAATGCTCACCACCCTCGTGTGGATAAACGCTAACTAACTAGATGTTGGCTCTAAATTATCTTCCTTTCTGACAATTTTTCTTACACATGTGCAACAGATTTAATCCAAAAGCTCTTATTTTCATTTCGAAACATGGTGATACTTGATACAGGAAATTTGGAATCAAAAGAGTAGTGAAAAAAAAACATTATAGACACTACTAGATTAATGAGAGATAGGTAGATGACGGTAGGCACTATAGTTACATTGAACACCAATCATACGTTTTTGATATTAATCCTTATGTCTATCATTCTAAGAGTAACAATTAGGTTGTTTTAATATTTTAAGCCATCAGTCGATTTTACATACAACTTGAGGGTTAAACGACATTAATTTTAAATTAATATTTGATGTACTATTTTTCTTTCATTAAAAACTTCAGTCAGAAAATAATATAAAGTATATTTTATTTTACTTTTGTATAAACGTGTTTATTATTTTTGTGATTAAAGTCATCATGTTTACTGTCTTGATTTCAATAACTTTTCTCTATCTAGCCTTCAATGCAATAAGGGTAGTTTCTTTTATTATAGGAACAGAGATCTGACCTTGCCCTTCATTATTACAGGAAGCAACAAAATTGTTAAACTTACAGCAGCGGTTAAAAGTGCCCAAAGGATTATTTTGCTTGCCTAATAGTTATATATGCTATGAGGAACTACAAGTAGCTTTGAAAGAGCTATTGACAACGAGACATTTCTAATTATTTCGCTATACTTTTGGACAGTTGTAAATCGTAATCAAAATACAGCTTTCGATAGGGCCCAGACGGCACGCTTTCATAGAAAATTTCACAATTTATGTAGCAATAGTAATTCTAGCTCTATTTCAACATTTTTTTTACTTGCAAATTCATCGGAAGAAGGAGGTATTTATCTTTCGAAATTGCTTTGGATATGAAGTTTGAGTTATGATTCAACAAGTGATGATAAGATAACTTCTAAACAGTCATTCTTATCCATTTAGACAGAAATTATAACAATGTCGTTTCGTACAGATAGTTTTACTTCGTGACATAACTAAAAAGAACTGTTCATCGTCAATTAACTATGTAATATATAAAACGTCCTTTTTCCGGGTTATGAACTTAAAAATGTGGGAGGGTGGGGGTGGATGCTACGATAAATGATACAAAAACCCTAACTTTCACAAAATATATTTATTGCATAACATATTATTACAGTATTTATTATTACCTCACCAAAAGTTTTGTATAAGCTTTAAGAACTCGCT
The DNA here is from genome assembly GCF_000517525.1 of Limulus polyphemus. Taxonomy (NCBI): domain Eukaryota; kingdom Metazoa; phylum Arthropoda; class Merostomata; order Xiphosura; family Limulidae; genus Limulus; species Limulus polyphemus. Next base: position 453,985 of record NW_013665895.1, read on the forward strand.
ATGTACATACTTAAAATATGGTACACACTGTGCAATTGTCACGGTGACTTTGTAGGAAGAAGTAGCGGCCAAGGTATGGCGGTTTCTGTTACCCACTTTGAACTCCACCTCTTAATGCCTTTCCATAGTGTTTCACGTTAATAATTAACCAACGGTCATTGGCAGTAGAAGTGTCTCACGGGCCGAAGTTTTAAGTTCACGGGTCAAAGTAGGAAGTGGGTTTATAACTCAAGAGACTGCTCTTCATATCAGCCTGGTTGTTGTTGGAGTAGAAACTTCAGAGTTTATGTAAAGTCGAGATTGGGTCATTAGTTATGATAAATTAAAAATTTATTGTATACTAGCTGAATTATTCGTTCCCTGCACAGGTGTCCAAATTACTTGAAATAGGTATTAAAAAACAAAGAAATTTCTCTTAGAACATTTATTAAAAAAAATCAATTTTCATAACATTTTGATTTTTATATAAACTTTTGATTTTCAAAACAATAATTACACAATTAAAATTGAAGCTTCTTAATATATCACATTGGCTATTGTTCCTTCTCTGAAAATATAAACAGATTTTGATTTAACCCTTGAACATCCTACATAGAATTGACCATATGAAAAACAAGGCTGTTTTAGAAATCAATTTTTGTGAGCCATTGTGCATTTAGCCCATAGACTCATTTCACATTCTTTCAACGCTCTTGTCTTTGTTGTCCCTTTCTGTATAACACATACAACCTGTTCAATATGGGATAAATTAAGATGTAGCTTGAAAGCTGAATGAGCTGCTCTTGCCCATCAATCAATGTTGCTGCAATTCCTGATGATGCAACAGCCAAAGCAATCAGTTTTTGCGATCTAAGTTTGAAAGAAGCAAGTTACTAACAAATGTTTTTCCTGTTCCACTTGAAGCATCAAGATATATTATACCACCTTTATCATTTTGAACATTGTTAAGGATATGTTTATAAGCAAAATCTTGATCTATCAGTTTTTCTTCACTTTCAGCAACAAATTTCAAAAGACCATCCACATTGTATGACATTTCCCTGATATAATCCACAGCAGTGTTGTTTATTTCACTCCTAACTGATGAAGGTAGTCCAAATTCTTGGAGTAATATCCCACCAAGTTTTAAAATCTTGTCTTCAATGATGATTACGGCTTCATTAAATACTTCAGAGTGCTGGAACAATCCTTTGCATTCTGTAAAGAATGTCTTCGGACATACTTTCTTTACAATTTTGCAACAGTTGAAGAAGGTTTGAAATATCACATACTTGTAACATCACTGCAAATAAGACTCACATTTTTTGGTGAGTTTGTGACAGTGACTATCATCTTCCAACAATCCCTTAACTTGCAAGTAGCTCAGAAACATTCATATAATTCACCATTGACTTGTTTCAGATCTTCAGAGGATGTAGGATCAGGAACTGTGTGCAATAACAGTCCCAAACAAAAACACTCAAAATTAGTTGGATGTACTGCATAGATTCCTCCTAATGCAGGGCTGAATTTGATACCTGGATAGCTTTCCACGTTGGAACCTTATGCTCTTCTTTTCCACCTTATTTTTATAATGGGTTTTCCATATGAAATAGGATGGTATTTCTGAATACAATAGTTATTTTACAAATTCATCGGCAATCAGATCATAGTTGAAAAAAGGCAGTATCTAGCTCTAGATGGCTGTTCCATTCTCTGTGATACATTTTCATCAATAAAGAATACTCTTTGATAATTTTCCAAGTGGACTTGTAAATACACATCGTTTAAATACGTTTATGTATTGGAAATTCAAATATTCTCAAAATTACTTCATTTGTACTTATGTATCTTTCCAACTAGTATGTTGAAACTTTATCTCTGACATTACCATCCTGTTCAATGCAAAATACAGCCATATCTGAACCCTTATAGACATATTTACTGACATTTTATGTTTGTAACTGAATTGCATGATTAAACATTCATGTGAGTATAGCAAAGTCTGGAGATGTAAGGATTATAAGGCACAGTTCACCTATTATAAATTTAAATTTCCTTTGAAAGAGCGCTATGCCATCCTTCACCTGGCTTTCTTCTCCTATAAAGTGGATATTCACCCATGTCTGTTTGTGTCTCTTTGAGGAAAGCCTTTGGAAATCTTTTGATCCATTTTCCTTTCTTTGTGCATTGGGAATTTGTTTAATGATCTACATGAACCATAAATCATATGCTTTTTCGCAATTTCAAATAAAATGGGATCTTCATTAGGATTTGGTATCTCTGCAGAAAAATGATATCAGATTGATTGGTATGTGTGCATGTGGAAATCCTCTTTTTTGCTATTCGATAGTGTACATGTCACGTTGTGTGTTACCGAAGATTCCATGCTTTGTTAAAGTTCCATAACTTTCACAACATTTAATCTAAAGACACGTGCAAATAGATCATAGTGGTTTTAAATTTTTTTGGTCACTTAGTAGTTCTCTTGTAATTTCCATTCAATTTGGATTGCAGGTAAATGTTATAAACAGGTCAGGGCGTCTTATTTCCTAACATAACACATGCCATATTGTGTGCGTTCATGTATATATCTGAGGTTTCCTGTATAACTTCAAGTTAGAATCACTAACTGCCAAACATTTGTGTCATTTCCATCTTCTCTCACAGCATCTATTAGATGAATGTAACTTTCTACCCTCAATTTCTTCCAATTATTTCTTGCAAATAACAATTTCTTCAACTCAAATTTTGCATATATATCAACAGCATATTGCTGAAAAAGATCATTTGCCTTCAAAACAGTGTTACTCATTTTATCTAAACATTAACCTGTGGCATAGAAATCTTTTGCGTAACTTTTTTTGTTCACCATGGATTTTCCAGTGTGAGGATTACTTTACCAAGCTGGAATGATAACCATCTTTCCTTTCCAAAATAGTAATGGATATCGTAAACAGTGGTATACCCTATTAGTGTCAGCTAATCTTTGTTATCCTATTGCTCAAGTACAATATCTCTTTTTCCATACTCCTCTCCAACCAGCAATATTGCCACTTCATCAAAAATTGGAGTATTTAACCAACTCTCATGTTTCCTGAAAGTTTAAAAAATCAGCATGAATAACAATTTTCAAATCTTCTGATAAAAGTTTTTCTTTGACTGGTTTGTAGCTTTTGTTGTAGAGATTGTGCATGCTTAACATTTCTTGCAAGACTAGACTCAAACTAAATTTCTTTCAACTCCTGAAATATTTCTTCCTCTTTGTTTAGCTGCTTCTGAAGAGTTTCCTAGGAAATAGATTTGTAAAAATTTGTGCGATTCATTGGGAAGAGGTTGTAATGAACCAAACCCAAAAGAAACATCTGAAAACAATCGTTATAACTCCTAATTTTGGTTAAAAACTATCGAGATTCTTCATTATTTCCTTTTAACAGTGATTTTAAGCTTAAGGTGGGACCTCAAGAACAGACAAATAAACTTTACCATTAGTACAACACAATGAAGGAGCCTTCAGTAGACCATTTCATACAGTTTTCACAAACTGTGATTATTCCATCAATATCTTAGATTGTTTGAGACTCATAATTGTATTGAGTATTATAGTGATGGGTTGCTAAATGTAATCCTTGCCTTCATCTTTTTCTTTCCCTTTCAGTTTCTCTCAAATTTATTGCTACAGCTGCCTCCTTAATTCTTTCAAGTCTTTCATTTGTTAATGAATTTCAGCTCTTCCAACTCTTGCAGCTTTTAGCCTTGCCGCTCATTCCTCCTGTGATTAATTTATCTTCCTTTCTGATTTTCTTACAGCCTCTGAACTATTTTTGAAAGATTTTGATGTGGCTTTTTTTGGCATTTTAAAGGTTAAGCATACATATTACTTTTCTCCTGAAGGGTTAATAATCAAATAAGAGCTTAAAGTAATTAACATTGAATTTTGTACGAAGGTAAGTGATCAGTTCTAAATTTCAGCTCCATTTTCTTATTTTCTTCTTGAGATATGATCAGTATAATGAAATATAGAGCATAACGTACCTGGTTTAAAACAAGGAATGAGTACTTTTTAAGTGTACTATGTTCATTACAGTTACACTTTAAAAATAGCACAAGTAGTCCATAGTTTTCTACTTCGAATGAAAGTTTTTAATGGCCAAAGTTTCTTTGATTCCTCAAACAGTCATTTTCGACAATTCAATAATTTTAAACTTCGCGATTGCTGACGCAATATCACTGAAAATTGAAACACGCTAAAAACTCGCTAACACTTATGCGCACTTTGCCAAATTCCAAACAACTTTGACACTGTGGCGAAATTCCATCTACTAGTCTTTTTAAAACCCAGAGCATTGATACATGTAGATGAAGTTCGAGCGGTTGGTCTTACCTATTCTGTATTTAAACACAAAATAATAGTTCCTTATTCTAATGATAGATTCAACTTAAACCTTAAACTTTTAGGAATACGTGAGGTTCTATGGATGTGCTCCTTGATCATGATTATGTTTTAATCATAAACCTGAAAACACCACAGTATAGTGAGCCGCACATTGAGCCTCGCATTGAAAAAGAGAGACATATTTGATCATTAGCAAAGTTAAAGTAGTTTCATTGGCCTTGAAGATTTCTTTTACAGTAGAATTTCCAACCATTTAGAGAAAAGGAACAATATCATAGAAAAATACAGAAATAGATTACATGTTGCAAGTTGTTTGGGAGATTCAAATGTGCGCCTATTTTGTGTGGGGAATCTGGAGGGAATTTTGAACCCTTCATGTTTTTACTGTGGACCATAGGAGTCACCATGCCAACCACCTTTGGGGGGAGATTGGTCAAATAGTGTGCGAGAAGTTAGCGGACAGACAAACATACAATTTCGCTTATATATATATATATATATATCTGTATATAGATTACATGGGGCCCAACTTATGACCTTCCTCATGCCAACCTGTATCACTGTATAAAGTTGTGCTGATTTGGTGATTTTTCGAAATTAGATATGAAATTAAATAGAGGTCCACCCTCCTCGTGTTATCCTGTTTTACTGTCTCGATTATGGTGCTGATTGATTAAAAAATGTGGAGACATATAAGGAACAGATACACACACATAGAGATATTGACGTTTATTCATATAAATTAGATAGGAGTCCAACTCCCCCACTGGGAATTGTTTCGATTTTATTACTTTCCACGATCTCTATCAACCTACCAAATCTAATGTAACTATTATAAGGCCAATGTTATCGGCGTGACAGATGGACAGACATAGTTTTGACCCCACTATGTCACTTCTGGGGGACCGTAGGAGTTACCATGCCAAGTTTGGTGGAGATTGGCCAAATTATGTGCAAGGAGTTAGCGGTCAAACATTCAGCATATGTCGCTTATATACATATATAGATATATATATCGCTGTTGTTTTTCTTTCTTTAGTTCGTGCAAGGCTACACAATGGAATACGTGCATCTGCCCATCGTGAGAAATCAAACCCCGGATTTTAGTATTGTTAGTTCGTAAATTTAATCCTGAACCGCCGGAGACGGAGAATATTGTAAGTAATATAATAAAGATCATCTCGACAAATGTGTTATATTTTGTCTATGTACGTTATGGTTTCCACTGATAAAATGTACGGAAACTATTCTTATTAATGAAGATTAGAACACCAAAAGTTAACAAGTTACAGTAGAACGCCTAAAACAGCTTAATAAGTTAACATATATTTCAACGTCAAACATTTTTGTTCAGTAATCAGTCCATTATACACAGTATTCCAACGAAATATCAACAGTGCATATGATATTAATGGTGTTTGTTACATTTCACATGCTGTGTACAAAATGACAGAAAGAAGGTTTCCACAAGAGATTTCTTTCTTTTATTTGATAGAAATACATGGATTAAAGTTGATATGTTGTAGCGAGCTTTGTTATACACTGTTAACACTTTGTGCCATGCACTATATAAAAGGTATTTAAACAAACACATTTCTGTTGAACGTGAACTAAAGAAGCAAAAATTAAAGGTATTGTCACCTGGTTGCCTGACATCACCTAATTAAGGCTGAGAACAAATATCAAGTATCTAACTCTAATCTACAATAAAATCGAGGTCTGTTATGTTTTGAAATTACAAGTATATGCCAGAGTCCACACATCCCAACCATTTCCAAACTTAATTTCATTAGTATTTTAGTTTCAGTTTCTTAGTTACCAATAAAAGCAGTTATCCTGTCATTTCTGTGTTTAATCTAATCAGCCGTTATCCAATACGATGGTTAATTCAAAACTGTGACACTGTCAGTTCCATAAGAATATGCTGATAACGTTGTCCTGTCAGTTCCATTGTTAACCATAAGACCTATCATTTACTCTTTTTACGGTTAACTTCAACCCACCAAAGTTACACATAAGACCAGTGAGACTTTAATAGCATGGTTAGCCCCAAGGCTAACCATACTACATGTATTTTTCCAAAGACAACCCTAAGACTAGTCATTCTTTCTGTTTCATAGTTTCACGAATATCAGTCGCCCTGCTAATTTCATGTTGAGCCCCAAAGCCTGTCGTATTGTCAATCCATTGTTTAACTCCAAGATCAATTGTCATGTTGTACGGTTATTACGATGGTTAAGCCTAAAATCAGTTATCCACGACTAAGCGACATGATGTGTCGTACAAATTTAGAGTTGTACTGTATATTGCATAATTTCTAAAACTGTTTCATTGGAGCACAAACCTGGTTTAAGCGCAGGAATAGATGTACTAAGTGCCAAGTTGATCTAAACGTTTCAGAGTGAGGTCACATAAATATTTCGCCAAAGTAGGGCTAACCAAATAGCCAGACGTTACCGGATGCATATTGAAAGAAAAGTATCGCATGTAATGACCAATTTATAGGCAAATATAATTGGTGCTAATTTCCCTTGCTACTGGCCTGTGCTTGTATAGAGCAGAATGCTAGAATGTTATTTGCTATTCAGTATGGATAGGGCGCAAAGTTTGGGCGTACATGTCGTTAATTATAGGCTCTTATAAGATATGTGGTAAGTTTATAACCCACTTAAAATAAACAGTGTTTAAGAAATATATATTTGTAACTAGTGATACAGTCAATTTCAATGTTGTTAAAAATATTTTATCACGTTGTTTTTAGTGTGCATTATCTAAAAAATGGATCAACGTGACTTAAAACAAACCTTAAACATTCGAGGGTTTATGTTAAGATTATATAACAAAACTGTAATGGACAAACTATTTTTAACGCTACCTTTTCTCTGGACTCACTACTCTTGTTTGATCACCATATAATATTTTTCTTGCCACGATGTAGTTCTATAATGCTTGATGTGAGCAGAAGAAGTCATGCATAAATGCCATTTTAACTGAGCTTCGGTCTATACCAAATCAATATCTTGACATTGAATCTTTATATTTACCAACACGTTTCAAAATGTGCTTAACAAGATGGGTCTACATTCCTAAGTGCATTTGTACACGTTATTTATGAGAATTTCACAAAAAAATCTCTTTTAGATACTCTATACATTTAAAAAGTATATACTATTTATGCAAGTCTTCAGATTGGCTCTAAATAATCTGGGTGTGTTTTGTTTCCCAAACTCACATTTTTGTATTTTAATAAAGTGTATTTTTACCTCCGGAGGACGGAGGTTATGCTTTAGCCACTGTGTGTGTGTGTGTTTGTTAGCAAAATTTCTCAAAAACGGCTGAATGGATTTGGACGAAAGTTGGTATAAACTTGGAGTATGACCTGACATAATCAAGAAGGATTTCCGTTTGTAATAGGCGACACAAGTCAAATGTACACATGGTGCTTGCATGATATATCTGTTTAGCCATCTCACACCTCAAGCAGCTAGAGAAACAACATATCAGAGCTATTGTCAAGATAACGGCTGTCAAATAGAGCATAACTGGACGTGTAGATATGGACTTCAACGACACAGTGGGGTTTTAAAATCGTTTTAATACAATGTACTCAATCTCTGTAAAACAGCAAACAAGAAGTGAAGTCCTAGACTTTTGATTCTAAACACATTTTATAAACTTTTCATAGCTTCAAAAAATTCACTATCATTTTTAGCCGTGGCATAACGGCTCATAGAACGGCTTTGAGTTGTTTTTTTTTTCAAGTACAAACATTTAACTTATAGCTCCGTCATCTCTTGACCAATTTGAGATCTAATTACCGTTTTGGACTCAGGAGATTAAATTATTTCGATTGATGTATTTGACCACGCCCAAGGTCTCATAGATTAATTTACTCTAACCCTGCTTAAAATAATTTCAGTTTGAGGGTTGGCTGGTAGAGATCCTGATGGGTAATAAAATGGAAACTGGTATACGCTTGGTATTGCTGGCGCACAAAATATAGCTAATAAAAGGAAAAAAAAGTCTCATAGATTAATCTACTATAATTATGCCTAACAGAATTTCAAGTGTCGCGGCTATTGAAGATTCCCTTTTGTTCTTGAAATAAACAGTCCGACATGCATACTTAGGAATTTCTTTTAAAACTGCACTACACTTGAAAGCCTTTTTTTAAAATAAAGACAGTATTGCATTTACACACTATTTATGGTTTGCATACACACTGAGAGACCTCCACATAGTCCAAATAAGCTCAACTGACGATGAAACAGAGACATATTAAAATATAATTGGGGATATAATAACAATGATATTTATTTAAACTTCATCTACGGAAATAAAATATAGAAAACATTAACACCTATTATGTAAAAAATAAATATATTAGAATATTTTATTCCTTTATTTCAAAGAAAATCTTCATACTTTATGTAACTCGGTTAATCCGACAGATAGTTCTATATAAGCTCATAAAGCGTAGGACTTATTAAATATTAAACTGTAATCCTAAAAATTATCTTAATATAAATAAAATATCTGCGTTATTTATTCTTCTATAGACTACTTTCTTCGCACGTTTTGCGCTTAGTGAGAAATACGAAAATAGTTAGGGCCTGGTGGTTACGACGCTCGACTCGCGATCTGAGGGTTCGAATCCCTGTCGCTAAACATGCTCCCCCTTTCAGTCTTTCAGATCGTTGGTAAAATTGTAGCCCAAGAGATAGCGGTGGATGGTGTTGATTAGCCGCCTTCTCTCTAGTCTATCACTGCTAAATTAGGAGCAGATAGCGCAGATAGCCCTAGGGTGGCTTTGCGCGAAATTCAAAACAAACCGAAAATAGTTAATTATATCGCTGTCGTAACGTAATATATATAGAGAGTAAAGTTAGAAAAGGCAAATTATAAATTAATATTAATTTACGATCAGAGTAAGCAACAGAGCGAATCTAAAAATCAATCTGGCAAGTAGTGTTGCTAATTAAATACACTTTTTCTTACAGTCCTACATCAGAAGGCATTGTGTTGAGAGTGAGATACTCTCTCTGTAACGGTATTTTCGGCCATAATTCCAATAATATATCATGAGGCTGTTTGGCTAGCTTAGTTACTTTAGATTAGTCCTAAATACGTATATTCAAATAACAATTCAAAACAACATCTACAATAAAAGTATAATAAAAGAAACTGAAAAGGTTATATATTCGATATAGTAAAAAGTCTAACCAGAAGTGTTAATGAAAGTAACAATAGGTAAATAGGGAACAAACATATACTAGATATTGGCTTGAAATACTGTTCTAGCGAAAAGTATAATATTTATAAGGAATACTGACTAGGCATACTTATATTTCTTGTCTCGTACATTATTAATTTTTATTGTAAAATTATTCATTGATCATATTATAGCTAACTAGTAACGAAATAAAACCAACTTGTTTGACATGTATCCTATTTATAATATTTGAATTCAAGACAAGTTAGTTTACAGGTTAATTTTACAACGAAAGGCATTTTATGATAAACGATAACTTGAAATAGCCAACATTTAAATTTCCTAGTGTATTTTATTTAATATATACAAATCCTCTCACACAATTGAAGTTGTTACTGGTTTATTCTTTTCAGACTAAAGATATTCAATGGATTATTTGGAATTTTAACGTTATAAGCCTGTAAACTTACTGAGGACCTACAGAGGGCCCAGTTGAACAAAATGGATATAACTAAACATAGGAAATTGCGTAGTTTAAAGGAAACTTTCTTTCAACATTGAAAAGTGTATTTGAAGAGCTTTAAGAAGCTATTTTACTAAATAACTACTATATGCTACACATTTTAAAACTAATGAAAACCTTGAACACTAATTTTTTTCTGCAAATAATGAAACTATTAGAAACAATTTTAATCACAAATTATTTATCTTTATATTTTCCTCAAGTAAACGGTTTTTCCACTGTGGTGGCTATAGTTTGTATTCTACTTTTTTCATAATATTTAAGGTTTATGCAATATAAAAATTTAAATCACAATGTTTCCACCTTTCTGGGGAAATTAGCTGTTAAAATATGCACACAAATACATAAAGAAAATGAATCTCAAATGAAACATACCCTCAAATTGTTTTTAGTAAGAATATATAATGGTTATCATTAAATTCCATCAAGCCACACTTTAAGTTGAATTGGTTTGTTCCAAGTTTCATGAAATTTATTGCCCTTTAGAACTATATCAGTTCAACCCTTCTAAACAAAAGTAGGCTTTTATTGAACATTGAATAGAGGATGGATATGTCTTCCAAGGAAATAACATAGCTGGTGTAATAATGTTTCTACTTAGTTTTTAGAATGGACATTATTTATAGAAACTATAACTCTTGGTGAATATTATAATGGAAATATAGATCATACCCCATCGTAACTCATCCTTCTCATTGAGATCAGAATGAAGAAATATGTCAGGCCAGTACAGGTCTAACATTGCTCAATTAAATTATTTATTAAGCTATGGTACTCTGGAAAAGAAAAACACGTGTTCACTCCTATAATATTATAGAAGACATGAAATTTCATGCTCCATATACTATTAACTCAAAAGTTTTGAGAATACAGAAACAATTTAAAGTTTCACGCAAAATTAGATATATGAAACGTATTTCGTTGGGTTACTATATACACGAGGGATAGGAGTTTCTATATTTCATTCGCCTAAATTGTTCAGATAAATCAAATCTATGCGAACGGCATCTTCCGAAAAATACATTTAGTGGTATTTGTATGTGGCATGACTGTTTATACTGGATTCGTGACCTAACTCTTTTCTTCTAAAAAAAAACTGTAAATATAAAATCTAAAAATCTGGAAGTATAATAATCACAAAAGAAGGCTGTGAACTCTTAAAACAACACGTTCTATTTGAAATCTAGAAAAATTGCGAGTTAGAAGTTGATGAGTTTCATTTCCTTTCTACATTACAGTTATATAGTGCCACAGTTCTGAGTATGACTGCCTATGTTTATTAAAGTTATTTGGGTATATTAGCTGCATTTATATGGAAAAATGAAACTATAAATCTGGCGTTGATAACCAGGGATTTAAAGTCAAACTATTTAAAGTTTTATTTGTTGTACAACTGGATATTGGATACTAGCCAAAGTACCCTGCTTCGCTAGAGTTATTAGATAGGCATTTGTATAAAACTGTGTAAGAAATTACACGCAGTGGCTGTTGAAAAAGTTTAAAAAGAAGTATGTTATAGGTCAAACCACTAGGGAGTTAATATATATAACTGAGGATACAACGTTTCGGGCAATGCCATTCTTCAGTTAGTGATACCTGAAGAAGGGCATTACCTTAACCGTTGTATCCACAATTATATATATTTGAAATATATATATTAACTCTTTAGTAGTTTGACTTATAACATACTTCTTTTTATCAGACTGATATTTTACTGGTCGACTGTGTCTGTGTGCGTATTTTGAACCTATTTTAGATATTTTGATTTTTTTTTACGCTTTCTTTTATGTATGTCTTAACTCTTATTGTAGAATCATCAATATTTTTCCACTGTTTTGTCTGCAGACTTTTCCAAACATTATTTAATTCAAGGTTTTGAATGCAACAATATTAATTTTAACATTTACCTTCTATTTTTTTCTTATTTTCTCTTTTCTAATAATGCAGATTGAAAATAATTTCAACTTTATTTTTTAGTTTCTTGGCCGGCGCCGTTGCTGATGTCATTTCCTGAATTAAAAAAAAACAAAAGAATGCGAAATTACATATTCAAATTTTGAAAATAGACTTTACTTTTTAGATATTCGTGTACAATTCAATGAATGCGAGGAAAATTAAAAATTTTCAATTCAATTGTGTTTTCATGTGCCAAAATTCTTTAACTGTTTTGCTTCATGCCATTTTCTGAAATTTATTTATCTAAACCTTTTCTAGTATTCTGATTGTCTGTTCTGGGGGGGGTCTAGGAGGTCCAAATGCATTTTGTTTCCTTTCGCATTGCCTTTGACTAGCTAAGAAATGTTTGGCCTCATACCCTATTGAATATGGTTTATTTTTGGTCGCCCCCCAGTGGCACAGAGGTATGTTTGCGGACTTACAACGCTAGAATCCGGGTTTCGAAACCAGTGGTGAGCAGAGCACAGATAGCCCATTGTGTAGCTTTGTGCTTAATTAAAAACAAACAAACATTTTTGGTAAAATATATCCATTTTTGTTCCAATTTTGGCAGATTTTGTTTACCATTTTGTTATTTTTCAACAGTATTTGGTACAAAACCTCCAGATATTGTTCATTCAGTAAGTGAGAATTCGAAAACAAAATATGATACTTTTTTATAGACCTTCAGGAAACAGAATTATGGAGATTAAGGGCTATAGGGCAAAAGATTGGCCAACATTTGTATTTAGTCAAATCTAAAAAATAATACCCAGGTGTACACCCTCGGAACCCCCTTAGTAAGCTTACAAATATCAGGTCCTTAGGTGCTTTTCTCTTGGAACTATAGTGGTCACACACACACACAGAAAGTTTATTATTATTATAGGTTATAGATTGATTTGGATTGAATGAATGGATGTTGTTATGATGATAGCAAGTCTATCTTTTATTTTTAAAATTATTCTTAAAGAATGAAATGAGGTAAATCGACCAAATAATGCTACTAAAGGAGACTATTCTGTTTCAACTTAATATTTTTTTATCTTCTTTAAACTAAAAAAAGCTGATGATCTAAATCTCCCATTTTTATATTACAAACCATACTTGTCCTCACATAGTATGTGCATTAAACGTGTGAAATGGTTTATGTAAGCACCACATTTCAAATGCCTTTCATTGATTAGGTTAAAGACACAAGATACTGTAACCTATCTTTGAAAATTTGTTTATTTCGTACATTAATTTGGAAATACTTGAATTTCATTATAATGTAATCTTTAGACATGGGCTACGACTTCTCAAGTGAATACAACAACATCTGAACGTATACCCACTATTATATAAATGATCACCTGAGTTTCTTGGGAACACAAGAACTCTCAAATCATAACAAATGACTCTTCTTCTACTTTGATAAAGTTCTCGCGTGATTCGTGTAAAATAAACCATGCATTTGAATGTCATGATTTCCATTAGTGAGAACTCTTCCTCAAGTGATTCAGTCAAATAAAACATCACCACTAATTCATATCAAATACATTTTTCCCCATTATGGTAAATCCGTAACCATTCGAAGATAATTGGTATCTAAGCAATGGGTGTAGTTAAGCGTTCAAGATTGTTAAAGAGTGAGAACAATAATGAGTTATTAGTACATTTATGATACGTAATTAAACTGTAGGTGTGTGTATAGTTTGCGATCAATCACGAAATAAGTTCAAACATTTAGTACTAGCAAAGAAGGTAAGTTTTGTCTGGAACGGTTTTACACATCTATTCTATTCTGTAGCTAATTAGAGTATAAAAGGATTGAAGTTTGTCCAGCATTTCTTTAGGTGTAATATGTGTTTATCCTTCTATGTTACTAGGTTTGGGCAACCATTGTTGTAATAGGTGTTTCTCATGTGCTTAACTGTTTGGGATAAATCTTTCAGAGAACATTAGTTGATATCTCTTTTTTATTTTGTATAAATATTTTGCTATACATTTTATTTTACTATGTGTGGGTGATTAGATCGTTAGTGTAATTGGAGTTCACTAAAAGAATGTTTGCCAGTTTTTACTGTAAAGAATTTATTAATATATATTTATTTTAATATCAACGTTTGTTTAGATTAAGTTTATATTTTAAAACATGCATAGCTTTTAGTGTTAGATAAGTCTTGCATATTCTCCAAAGTTGTAGACGATTCTCGAGAGTAAAAATCAACAATATATGTATCTATGTAAACGCTTAAGTATAGCTCAGTATTGTTACGTAAATCTGAATTTTCTAGAAAGCCTCCACATACCTATAAATATAACCAACGCGACGCGTCAAGAGAGTATTTATTATTAGTTTGCTATAGTCAGTGTGCTATAAACTTTGGAAACTATAACTGTGATTGTTATAGCGCTTATCAATCGGAAAAGTTAAGATATTTGACCAGGAGCATTTACAAAGTTCGAACATTAAAAATAATTTAACTTCGGTGGATTCTCATCGGACATTAGTATTTTTACGAAAACATTACCTAACTTCAAGAACGAAAAACTCAGCGTGTGTGGCTGGTAAATAATGAAGGACAAAGCTAGCTAGTTTCCCGTTAAGCGAATTGTACCTACATCAACTTGTAATTAACTCGCTCATCGTGAACTCTCGAGAAGATATCAAAGACGTTCCAGATTAGAAAGAAGATTTTATATTGCTTGTAAGTTTGTTTATAAATCATTGTTTGCAATAACTATTTGTAATAACTGTTATTGAAAATTGTATTGTTTTGTATATATTAAAACGTATTTGTGTTAAAAAAAC
>NW_013665895.1:469114-495148 GCF_000517525.1 Limulus polyphemus
TAAATCCAAAGTACAATTTCACTACTAAATGTAAAGTATCATTTTGCACAGTTTCAGACAGTTTTAAATTCTAATGCGTAACGTTAGTTTTTGGCGAAGGATATTGTTTAGAGAAGGTCTTACTGGTTTGATGTTTGCTGGTAAACTTTAGTTTGTTTCAGAAATTTGCGAAAAGCTACACAAGGGTTGTCTGCATTAGCCGTCCATAATTTTGCTCTGATATACTAGAGTAAAGGTAACTAGTCAACAGCACATGTAGGAATTTTGACGCAAACAATGGACTTTAGAATTCGCAGCCCTACATGCTAACCACTGGAAATCGCTTGGACCTGTAAACGATCAAATTGAGAAGCGTGACATTTAGATTTCTGTATTACATTCAGGGTTTTGTGGGTTTGTTTTTCACAAGTTTTCTTTGGAAAGTTTTGTATGTTTACCACTATTGGTGAGGTCTTAAGATCTTATTCTCGTCAATACTAAGTTTGAAAGTTATGGTTTATTTCGTGTAGTATATTGTAAGATACTACTCATTGTTTATTTCCTTTACATCTGGTAGTTTTCAGGCAGCATCTTTATTGACATTTCATTAGATTTAGAAACATGAAACAAAGGGAACCAGACTATTATTAATATTTAATGGATATATCACTTACAATGTTAAAGGAAGAAAACAAGGTTATAAATTGTATTTTCAATATCTAGAATCTGCGCCTGAACGATATGATTATAAATTCCATAGCAGACATACCTTTAGGAATAACTACAAATTTTATGACTAGAAAAATGAATTTTGAATTTCACAATTGGACTGTTCTTACAAAGGGACATATTGCACTGTGAAAAGCTCAATACAGCGAAGGTAACATAGCAGTGCTAGAGCTTCAGGAGTATGATACTCAAATGTTAGCACCAGAAATAATATTTACACCACCTAATGAGGATGGCACTCAGTTGATCCTAACAAAAATTGGCCAGCAAATTGGTTCTGAGGTAGCTATCATCGAAGCTGCTGGTTACAAGATTTCAAGACCAAAGTAGTGTGTTGAAGAGACCAAACATCATTTAACTACTAGGATGATCTAATCCCTAAACAAGTTACCATGGACGCTAAATACGTGGAAGGATGTTTGAATGACAAATAAAGTAAACTACACCCGCATAACCTACTCTGGGAAGTCAACTGATCATGAACAGGAATCCATATAAGGGTAACTTTTAGCTGCCAACCTGATGAATATAAACAGATGAGTCAATCCTCTACACAACCATATATACATTTCAGACACTAAACACTCTTGGTTTCTCTTCTTGCATTCTTATTCAGTAACTTATGAATTTCGTAGCATTTCCTCACCTTCCTGTTGGCAACTTCTTAATTTTCCTCTCAGTATTTTACCTTTTTGTGACTGAGAAAACAAAAGTTTGTCTGTCTCTGAACATTCCTGGTTTTTACCAAATATCTGTTATAACTCAACAATGTCACATCTGATAGACCCAATGAACCTCCATACCAAATTTGATGAATATCCATCCACAGGAGGTGAAGTAGTGGTAAAAAAAGTCCATAACAACCGCAAAATGCAAAATTAAAAATTTTTATGTATCTTCTCATGGACACAATAAACCTCCACACCAAATTTGGTGAGGATCCACCTACAAGGGACAAAGTAGTGGTAAAAAACGCCCATAAAAACCACAAAACGCATAACTTTAAATGTGTATATATCTAGCCATGAAGCAATGAACTCCTATACCAAATTTGGTAAAGATCCATCAACAGGAGGTGATGTATTGGTAAAAAAAACGCAAAAACGCCCATAAAATGCGCAGAACGCAAAACTGAAAATTTGTATTACCTCCGCATCGACCTAATGAGCCTCCATATCAATTTTGGTGAAGATCCATCCACACCCTGTAAAGTAGATACATGGACATACAACAGACAGTATATATCTTTATATAGATTTCTAGTGATCTTTATTATTCTGTATTAATTATTGTAGGCATTACTGTACATCATTGGTGATGTACAGTATTGTATGTTTAGTACAGAATATTGCTCCCTAGTGGCACAGCGATATCTCTGAGGATTTCAACGCTAGAAACCGGGTTTCGATACCAATGGTGGGCAGAGCACAGATAGCCCCTTGTGTAGCTTTGTGCTTAACTACAAACAAGCTGAACATTGTTTGTGTTTTGATTATTTCGTATCAATGGTGTATACAATATTGTGTGTGATTAATGTTGCACAGACTGTATGTTTGTTGCTGAAAAGTATTTTATTTGATTGGAGTTTACAACTTTGTAAACTTTGTAAGGTTATTGTAAATTGTCTGTTAATAGACTAAAATTTTTATCAATAAGATATTCCATATATTTAAAATATAATCTTACTTTTTCCAACATTTATTACTAACATCTGTCTCTTTATCTCTGTTCGGTTTTCTAAACACGTGAATTTGTTTGTTTGTTTGTAATAAGTACAAAGCTACACAATAAGCTATCTGTTCCGTGTCAAGCAAAGTATTGAAACCTCCTGGGTTTTAATGTTATAAGTCCCCAGACATAGCGCTGAACTACTAGGAGGGAGGATCTAACTAAGTAAAATAGAATTACCTAACATATACCACGTATATACATTTATTTCTATATTTAAAGTAGATACATGGTGTGTGTTACGTTGTGTATGTATATTGAAAGCCTAATTTTAAAAGCTAGTGTTGAAATGAAGCAGTGGATACATATTTCTTTTAAACACACATACAAACACATATATATGTAATATTATTTAAAAATCTACACGGTGGTGGAGATGTTTATTGCATGTTCTATTTGAAACATAATATCGGGATTTATGCATATTATGACTTAATTCAATATGTGATTACGAGAGAATCCTACCAAAATATATCTACCTAATATTACGAAATCTTCACGATCAGAAACTCATTCACTCTAACCATTGTTTATAATTTATTAAAGTTAGAAATAATTACGTATGGTTAACATAAATAACCTTGCCAATAATTATCTACACTGGTGAAACTGAGAACATATATATATATATATACGTAAGTTTTTATTTAGTCGGAGTCTTTCGTCCCTACAGTAGTACTTAGCATTTAATAGAATTGCGACTAATTATTAATTTCGTAAGTTAAATAAATCCATTAAAGAGGCGCATTAATCTTATAATTCAACAAGAAAAAAATAATATCTATAATAGTTTACTACTTGCATCAAATTGTCAATCACAAACTCGTGTAACAATTAATTGCAAGGGTTAACTGGAAATTTGCACTAATTTGGACATGATAATTAGAAAACAATTATGATATAACAATGAATTTTGTTATTGTTAACTATTCATGGTCAGTCACTTAATGGTGAATCCAGATTATTAATTTACATGGCAAGAACAAGCAAATTTATAAACAACAAATGAGTAGTTATTTTTGAGTACAAATTTGTGAAAAATACCGACAAACAAACAAACTTTTATGAAACAAGTTTAAAACGTATCTATATTTTCCATTTAAAATAATGTCTTCCAGAGTGTAGTCTAATTATAACTATAAAGTGTAAGAATTGGGGAATAGCAGCTGCAATTAGTGAATAATAACATATACATTGTATAAATCAGTATGAAATATAATGAATTTCACATGAGCTTCTTGAATATACCATTTTTCCATTACATTCTACAACTACACATAATAATATAAGCCTGATTAATCAATGCAATAAATTGCATGTAAAAGTAACTGATAAGAAAAGCGTAAAATTAAAACATTATCAGGGAAGCTTTGTCTTAAGATAAACACCCACTTCCATACTATGTTTCTGTTTATACACTATCATACCCGATAAAGATAATAATAATAATACCTGCTTATGTTGGAAATTCATATTTAGATGAGTGTTTTTCAAATACATTAAAACCTAAATATTAACTGAAAAGTAGCAAAACGTGTCATCAATATTAGTTTTAAAAATGATCTCCGTTTTGAATGATATATAATATCTAGCAATTTATTTAAAGTAAATGAGTAGACCTTTTGAAGGTGTTGCTCACATGATAAAGCAGAATAATCCCAGTTGTTCTCCAGCATAAAACACACTTGACACCATTGGATACCAACTCGTGACCAAAGCCTCGCCTGTAGAAAAACTCTTCCAGAGATCATTGTACTTGGACTACTAGACTAATTTAATAGAAAATTTGGCTTATTTATGGTTAATATTGTTTTTACAATTCGGTATTACATTTTAAGAATAAATTTTCAACAAAGAAATGAAAGACAATATGCACACTGAGAAAATAATTGATTCTACGATAACCCTAATCATGGCCAATTTTTATTTCTTCTGTAAACAGGATTTAACTAAATATTTAGTTGTGGTTCGTTTTTGTTATATAACTATCAATAAGTATGTTGTTTATTATGTTTCAAAAATTAAAAACTAATTGTTTTAGTCTCTTCACATGATATTGTTTATTTATATATCAATACAACTTGTTAAATTTTTAAACATAAAGTTATGAATTTAATTGCATTAAAATAGGTTAGAAATGTAGATTTTGCATTGAAACAATATGTGGAATATATATTAAAATGACTTTTAGTGAAGGTTAATTTCTATAAACACATACTAGAAAATATTTAAAATTTATATATTGAAAAAACTGGGATAAAATTTATGTAAGCAAGAAAAATTAATGATATATGATACAACATAAATATTTATTTTACTTGCGAGACACAGTAAAGTAAAAGATTCTAAAGTAAGTGGTTTTAATTGTAAGAGAATATAACGGATTGGATTACTGGGTTCAAAACATATCTTAATAGCTCAAAATAAAATGTAAGCATGTAAATAATGCATTGGTAAAATATTTTTGATGTTGAAACGTTGAACTATTTGTTCTAAAACAGTGTTACTTTAGTCAACAATTGTGTTAATCTTTTGCTGATGGTCATTTGTCAAGTAAAACGTACCTGTCATTTTTAAAAATAAAAGTAAGTTAGCATTTTTTATTATAAAAGTAACAACTAAAAACGTTGTCATTGCGATGAAAACATTTTATATAATGAATTGTAAGTCTTACAAGCTTCATAGAGTTTTAAACAGAATTAACAGAGATTATCAACTTAAATTTTCGTTAATCCAGGTCTTTAACCGATTGATTATTTACGTCGGTTTTGATGGTTTCTAATTTTCTGATAGGATTGTTATTATTTTGGACTAGGGAGATTGCTCACAAGTTTCCTAATCTATATGCTACTAATTCAAAGCGAGCCGTTTAAAAGAATTGATAAAATAGCAAGAGATTCAGTGCACAAAAATGAGGTGGATATTGATGACAAGGTGGATTTACTTTTAGGATATCTGTATAACAAAATGTTTAATATAATATATGCCTCAAACAAACCTGTAATATTGTTAGGCATTTCTAATCTCTATTATTAGCGCTTATTTTAGGAAGGTTGTTACTGTCTATGGAAGCAGTGTTTAGTCATTTAGGAGTTTCAGTAAACACAGAAATATGCAATTTTATCAGCCAGCTATACCTACAACTCAGGTTACATAGTGTCGCGCATCCCTTATTAAGATGCTAGGTTTCTCGCTAGTGGATAGGAGGTAATATCATAGCCGTGACACAGTCTATATCATTCTTCAGTACAACTGTATGAATCACGAATTGTGGCACATGATAAAATCTATTAAAGTGATATATCCATATCAGTATTTGTGTTGTTACTGTTAACAACATTTTTATGTAATTATTACAAAGTGATGTTGTTTCATTTATTGGAAAAAGTGTTAAAAATAAGTAAGACTTTATTTTTCTGCAGGATGAGTATAAAAACATAATTATATTTTCTTTAACTGTTATCTAGTTCCACGTAGGACCACACTTATATGCCTTAGTTAGTTAAAACTGTTACGTATTAGAATTTCAAATAGCCTGAAATTGAGTTAAATGATAATACTTCAATTTTATTAGTTAAATTGTACTTTGGATTAACAGTTAAGTAAAAGCTGATACATAGTCAGTTTATGATATTTGCCAACAAGATTAATACACACAGTTTTCTTTTTTAACACAAATACGTTTTAATATACACAAAACAATACAATTTACAATAACAGTTATTACAAATAGTTATTAATTTCATAGTTATTAATATGCATGTTTCTAAATATAAACATAGTTTAAACAAACGTTGATATTAAATATATATATATAATAATAAATTCGTCACAGTATGTTATAGAGGAAACACATCTTCAAAAGTCATTTTACAGCGTGAAATAGGATACATTCATCAACGTTGTCGTTGTTGTTTTTTTCGATACTTTTCAATTAACAATAGCACGCGGGTAAAACACACTGGACATGACGTTCATTTGAACGGATTACCAATTAAATATTCAATAAAATATGAACACTTAAGATTTACAACAACCTAAATTTCTCGACTTTGCTTGATTGAAATTTAAACTCTTCAGGAAATCGGTTTACCTAATCGAAGCGTTTGTTAAGCATAAAGCTAGGTTAGATTTTTGAACTCGGTAAAACAACATAAAGTGATCTAAACTTGATTACGAAATATAACACGCCGAGAAGAAAAAGGAAGAAAATTATTCTTCGGCAAATTACTAATTAGTATGGGGGTAAATTTAATAAATTAGATTCAGAGTACACATTGACATAGATAATTACCCACTGCGCTTCTTCTTAAACTTCTCATTATTAATGAAAGTTAATATAAATTATTTCATTTGGAAATAAGACATGCAAGGATGTATACCAAGAGAGAAGATCTTAAGTACAGTGTAATTTATTTGAATGCACAAAAATTGGGTTACTCCTTTTTTTTTGTTATCCAACTTATTTGAAACTTCCATATTTGTCTGTTCTTATTCTATGAAACAATTAATTTTCCTTATTGGAAAAATTTAAAACTTCAGATTCATATTGCTACATTTTCTTGCTTGAAGTACATTTAATTTCTGCTTAATAAAAACGTTTATTAATTTTAGATATTCAACGAATCTACGCAAACACTAGCCGTCTCTAACTTTGAACTGAGAGACAAGATGAAATGTTTTGTTTCTTGTTAAGCACAAGCCTACAAAATGGGCTATCTGTGCTCTGCCCAACGCTGGTATCGAAACCCGAATTGTAGCGTCATAAGCCCAAAGACGTACCACTGAGTTGCTGAGAGATTAGAGGAAATGAAGTTAATTAAAAATAACTGTGCGGTAACGACGCGCGAATATTAGACTCTGGGGTTCGAGGCACGAATATTAGACTCTGGGGTTTTAGGCGCGAATATTAGACTCTGGGGTTGGAGGCGCAAATATTAGACTCTGGGGTTCGAGGCGCGAATATTAGACTCTGGGATTCGAGGTTCGCAGTTCAGTACGATAATCACGAGGTCACGCCCGGTTTTATTAAACTGAGTCATGATACCATAAACACACAATTATTTACAGCGTAAATTCAATATTTTATCTGTTTAAGTAATCAAATACCTTAATTTTAACTATTGAGCGATGATAAGTGTTATTGTACTGACTTGTTATATCGGAATATGTGTGCTTTTTTTATTACTTGATAAGAATAATGCCATGTCCAGTTCACGATAGAAAATTAGTTTATTCCTAATATGACGTGTCTACAGGCTACGTTCACTTGTACTTTGTAGGCATTAGTTCATAAACAACGTTGCATCAGAAATTACTAGACTAATGATATCTAAGCCTAACTTACAAATACAGAACTTCAGAGTTTTCTTGGTAATGTTAAAACTCTCACTGAATAAAGTTTTGACATTGTATCATTCACTCATTACTCAATGTTTTACTCATTCTCGTGTTTATAATCTATCACACCTTAATTCCACATACAACACGCACTTTTTCGATTAGAACATCGTCGTCATCATGATTACAATCTTCCTAATTGTAATCAAAAATTTGAATTTATATTAAAATGTAGATTAAATTATTAAAATTAAATTAAGTACAAAATTTTTATTCAATAATTTTACATTAACTAGAAATAACATCTCACGTCATAGTTTTCCATTAAACGTGTTTTTGATGATACATATGACATAAAATTAGGCTTCGTTTGCTTTTATATATTGCATTTAACAAAGATAATAATAATTAAGCTCATCGAAGTGAGTCATTTAATGTAGTTATACGGTTCACCGAAAAATTAGCCTATCAATGCAATTCTAAAAGTGACATTTTCGAAAACAAACAAAAACTTATAACTACAACAACACCATTTTCCCTTTCATAACTACCAAGTTCAGTATATATCTTCATCAAGCTCATTATAATGGCAACTTACCGTATTTTATTTACAATTTCAATATATTAGAAATAATTAATATATATATATTCTGACATTTCTTTTTCTTTCTCAAAAGTCAAAGACCTAAGTGACAAAATAATATACAACATAAGTAGACTGCTTTCGCTCCACTCAGAGATCTGTAAAGTAAAGAAAGATAAAATGCCCGGAGATGTCATTCAACTAGAATTAGTCGATTTCTGTTTATATAATCATTTAAGAGGATAGGTAAAATAAAGGGAAACATTTTTCAATAATAAAGATTTAGCTCCAAATGACGTATTTTTCCATCCAACGGATAGAAAGTACACATATGTTGAATAATTTAATGGCATACATTGCAATGAAGCTGTATGTAAAAGACAAAACAATAGCTCCAAATGACGTATTTTTCCATCCAACGGATTAAAAGTACACATATGTTGAATAATTTAATGACATACATTGCAATGAAGCTGTATGTAAAAGACAAAACAATAGATTACAAATATTTTTAATGAAGGAATAAAAAAATGAAAAACCAGTGCTGTCTGATGCTAAATAGCATCCATTCAGACGCATAAAAAGTGAGGATGTTTCTGAACTGTTCGTTGAATGAAGGTATTTTATCATATTTCAGGTAGTACTTGATTCAAGTCTTCCCAAGTATATTTCATTCATAGTAGCAAGATATCAAATTACAAAAAATTAAAAAAAATGTAAGTAATAATTCTAAGTAGTACATTATGTGTCCGATAGTAATCCAACTGGCTTCTGAAAATGAATTGCGCAGGTAAAAACTACAATAGAAACACCTTTCATAAACTACAAGTTTGTCATTAATGGTTACCAAGGGACATTGTTGACTACTTTGTTTGTTTTAGTACACAACTACACAATAGGCTATTTGTGCTCTGTCTACCGTAGAGAATCGAACGCCGGATTTTAGTGTTACAAGTCTCCGAAAACTTAAGAGATAGACTACCTAAAGAGACACAGACCTTTTAAAGTTATATTAACGTGCAAATGTTTATGATATTTAACTGAATATATGAGAATAAAAGCATGTAAGATATAAAATAAACATTTGAAAAATAACAACGAAGTATTACGAAAAGGGAAACAAACATAAACGTTCTGTGTTTAGATATTAGTGCTATTTTAATATCCACCAATACTCTTAGATCTATTGCTAAAGTGCAAAAAATGGATAAAATATTTGACAATTGTTTTGTGAAATCTATTTTGTCTTCATAGTAAGACAAGCATTCAGACCACATATTTGAACTTTATACACAACCCCAATGACCTCTGCTTTTCTTGAAATTAATTCAAGAAGCAAGATACATTAAACATTTTAAGAACAAGAAATATGGGATTTCATTTCTTTTACATTTTTATAAATAAAAAATACATTTATCGCATTTTATACTGAAATCCAAAGAAGTTAGAGCAAACCTAGATTTCTTTATATTAGTTTTAAGTTTTTTTCATCTTTAGCTTAGAAGCTGAATTATTGCTAGAGGAAACTGTAGTTATATATATATATATATATAACGTCAAGAATCTTCGCTATAAATATATCATGTGAAGTTGCTTCCCTTGGTTATGTGATATTTCTAAGTTTGAAAGAGATATTTTTATTTGAATTCTTCTTTCACTAACTCATCATTCAGGTGATTATCTTTCAGAAAGTAATAGTTAAAATAATGACAACTCTGATATGACGTACACATTGAGTTGAAAGTTAATACCCAAAAAATACCTAACTTTTTTATTACCAGAATGAGAAACCGAAGTCTTAACGAAATACTTTATAGTACCTATTTTTTTCTTTCGACAGAAAACATGAGACTAATTAACATTTCATTAGTAACAAGACTCCGAAAGACGACAAACAGAGGAAACTTATTTGAATTATGTGTTTTGTATATCCGAATGCTGTTCTAGAAAAAACCAAAATGTGATATTCTTGAAATTATACAGTTTTTGCAATATTTTTTCAATCGTGGAGTTTATCAAGATAATAATACGTTGTAAACACTTTGCATAAAAAAGTAATTTATAAAGCATAAACTTAATTTTACCATCATTAAGTTATAAACGGTTTTTGAATTTTAATAATAACTAAGATATGTCATTGCCTTTAGTAACTAATAAGGAGTCGATATGTCATTTATAATAACTCTTTTTTTTCTTCCTTAAAGTACTACATTATAGGAATGTAATGAAAATTCTTACCACCTCAAGATTTATAAATAGTATAAAGATCCTAGTGAAATCTAGATCAAAATAGTTGATTTTATATAAATAGCCTTATCTGAATCAATCTGATGATTTTATTATTATTATTATTATTAATATTTGCATTTGGTTTCATTAGAAAGTCGTTCAACATGTTAAATATTATTTTTACTAACAAATTAATGAGAATATGACAATTGTCTTAATCTAAATTTTATCAATCCTACAATTTGAAATGTTTTTGATCTTATAATAAACAGTACCTACACTATGTAATCCAAATTTAATTTCGCTTGGTCCTTATAATGAAAATCGTTGATAAGTCTATAAAATTGCAAATAAGATACTAAATAAACCTTTCTTTAAGCCTTTTTTCAAATAATTTATTTATTTCTATTCTTCACTCGATTTCTTGTGTTTTTGTATTAGATGTTTTTTTTTAGAACACAAATCTTATAGAGAAATAAAAACTAGATATATAACTAGACGCCTTAGAGTTACGATGCGAATTCTTAGCTATCATTTCTGCGTAACCTAAAG
The DNA here is from genome assembly GCF_000517525.1 of Limulus polyphemus. Taxonomy (NCBI): domain Eukaryota; kingdom Metazoa; phylum Arthropoda; class Merostomata; order Xiphosura; family Limulidae; genus Limulus; species Limulus polyphemus. The sequence continues at coordinate 480,255 of NW_013665895.1, forward strand.
AACTCCAATTGAGTTAGACGTGTTGGATGACATCCTTACCAAATGTCCTAGCTATTACATCTTAGTCTAATACAGTAGATACACTACTTAATAGATATACTTTCTGGTAACCTAATCGTTTATAGAATACATGTTAGTCCCTTTAACGGTTTTGCATTTTAATATTCTTATGAAACATGTAGAACAATGCATTTCGATCCAAACATCGTTATCTAGATTTTCATTGGTGGTGTTCACGATAAATCTATTTATACTAACGACAGTTCTGAGGAAAAAAAAAGGAAGGTAAGTAATTATTTCTCGATCATTAAATTTTACTTGAAAAAGAGGTATGCCAGATATCATACTTTGGTTTTAAACGATATATATGTCTTTCTTTTGGAATATTAAAACTATTTGTATCAGACCAGCAGCAAACAGGAAATTACGTATGGAATTTTTCTTTAAACATAACCACTCCTTTTAGTTTGATCTATGTGCATAAACGTTTTTACGTAGCCTTACATGTATTGGCTTTATTTGGCGACATATAAAATAATTAATGAGAAAACAATGGGATATTTAGCCGTGATAAAAATGTTATCACGACACCGATAACACTGTTGTGCCAAACAGTGTTATATATGTTTATCGTAGATTTACACCAGACTAGGTACAGCTAATACTATCATATGTTCATTTTATATATTTTTATCGTAGATTTACACCAGATAAGGCACAGCTAATGCTATCATATGCAAGTATTGTATATTTTACCTCCTTTTAAGAAAGTTTGGAACAACTACTTACACAAATATTTCTAGTTCGTAAAGGTACCATAATGAAAACGTTCACACGTTCAGTCATGATACTAATCTTATCGAATATGCTTTATATTTTATATTAAGCTCTTGTGTTAAACAGTTCCCTTGGTCCTTTAGAAGAATAGGTTGTTGTAAGAGGACATTTATGTATCCAATTTTAGGAGGTTAAGAAATTTATATAATTAGCTAAGGACACTTTACTTACACCTTAAGCACTTTTTGTTGCCTTTATTTTATACCCTTCACTTTTCTAACCTTCAAACCTTTGAATTAATCCGATCCAGGTTCATATACTTCTAGCAACTGAAGCTTAAAACTAATGTATTTTGTATTAAAAACAAACCGTCTTCTGTTGTATTGCATATTATATGAAAATTCACAGTCCTTATATCATTCACTTTTGGATATTTACACATTGCGCTCAAACGTTTGCCATATAAGTATTACCATGTTATGTATATTAAAATCTTATTATGAGTCTTTCATCAAGAGAAATACTGCTAAGGGACATACATAACGAATCTTAATTATTTTCAAGATAGGTAAATCAACATATTATTTTAATTTATTCTTTTTTAATGGATTCGAAGGTGCATGGTTTTCACCCCTTTACGACAAAAAACAAAAACAAATGTGTTCCGTACTGTAAGGCCCGGCATGGCCAGGTGGTTAGGGCGCTCGACTCGCAATCTGCGAGTCTTGGGTTCGAATCCCCGTCACACCAAACATGCTCGCCCTTTGAGCCGCGGGGGCGTTATTATGTGGCGGTCAATCCCACTATTCGTTGGTAAAAGAGCAGCCCAAGAGTTGGTGGTGGGTGGTGATGACTAGCTGCTTTCCCTCTAGTCTTACACTGCTGAATTAAGGAGGGCTAGCGCAGAAAGCCCTCGTGTAGCTTTGCGCGAAATTCATAACAAACAAACAAACCGTACTGTAGGACCATGGCTGACGGTCATATCTAACTATTCCACTATTCGATTACAGTAGCCGGAAAAAGCTGACAGTAAGTCCTATTGATCTATAATTTCGAAATTAGGGAATGCTAGTGCAAGCAACCCCTATGTGGCTTTGCGTGAATATTGAAAATAAACCAAACCTTAAGACGTACCAACAAATCTACTGTTAAGTTACTAAATTATAGAATTATCTTCCTCATTAATGCCCCCCCCCCAGTAGCACAGAGGTATGTCTGCGGACTTACAACGCTAGAAACCGGGTTTCGATACCCGTGGTGGGCAGAGCACAGATAGCCCTTTGTGTAGGTTTATGCTTAATAACAACAACCTAAATTCTTAATAATATAGTTTAATACACAACGTTGAGGTAACTATACGGCCTAGATCAATACAATACCTTTTTCTGCAAATATCGAAAATTATTTCTAACGAACTGTTGTCGCATAAATTAATACTTCTAATAATATGCCACTTAATAAAAAGAAACACATATCTCTCAAAACAAAGAAATCGACATTACAGGTTGAATTTCAGGCACGAAATATATTAAACAAAACAACTGCGATTTTCTGCTAAGGAATCTGCAGATAAATATCTGTTAACCACGAATACAAAACTATTGTTTGTTTCTTCATCGACGAAAACCTGATCTTAGCAAGAATATCGCATAAGGTTTGTGAGCGAACTTAATTCAAAAATATGTTTGAGTAGAGACACGTGCCGTTTACAAAAAGGAATATAGGGGCGCCAGGATAGCGCACACAAGGTGAAATGCACACAGAAAAATGTGGGTTGAATTAATCATTTTGACACGCAAATCAATTCAAAGTGACATGCACAAGAGAACTTGAACATGTGAATCAACAACCCAGGAATCTTCAGCTGTCACAGTATTAACGTTTTAAGTAAAGAATAAAATTTTATAGTTTCATAGCTGGCTAGATTAGGGTTTACCTCTCAATGGCATGTTTATAATATAAGAAACATCCTTCTAAATATTTTCATTTTATAAACACTGCAAATAACCTTCAAACTGTAAAGTAGAAATATTACTGATTATTTATTTTATAAAACTATTTCCATGCTAATTAAATATTAAATCGGATTACATTAAGCTTTATGATTCTAACACTTCATACGTTCCGGAACCTGCAAACTACATTATTAGAAATCTGTAATAATGTATATCGTGTAGGTACAGTAGGTGATACACATAGATGATGAAAGTAAAAGGTGCTATACGTTCTGTAGAATACACTTTAAAGTCTCTCAGCTTCTGAAAACGTTAAAAAGGTGCTAAATAAATCTGTAGGTTTAGCATTATTATTTCAGTTCCAAAAAGTGACATCTTAGTGTTCACCTATCTCATTATTCAATAAACATCGAGTTTATTTACGAAAAGAAAACAATATCTTTAAATTATAGTTTATTTTTAAAATACCAATGCATATTGTATACATATTCTAAAACTAAGATAAGAGATGTAAAATTTCATTTTATTAGTGGCTGAAGAGATGTACAGAATAAACATCTTCATAAAAAGAAGTTAAAATGAACTTGTTTTGCAAATAAACAGAGTATTATGTTTTACGTGACCCTTCCACGAACAGCAAAACTATCCAATCAGTGTTTAATGTAGTAAATAGAAGACAAAATTTTGTCAACCCGACCATTAATTTTCATTGACGGACACCGTGAATGTTAATTTTAGTTATTTAACAAAAGCTGTCTTTCTGTACTTTTTATATCCTCTTGCCTATCATAAAATATTGTCTGCTGTGGCAGTCTCCCAAACATTGATTTCGTCCGCTGAATTTACGTGTAAGAGACGTCGAGCGCGTTGGCGAATAACTAATTACTACATACAAATTTGACATTTGAATTTATACCATAAAAATAGCAAGGAATAAAGACTACAGACAAATTACACGAAACGTTTTATTACTACAGATTGTAATGAAAGCGTTCGTTCATCATTCTGTTTTGCTAAACAAATAATTAATACCCTGTATACAAAAAGTCAAAAATTTAATTTTCCGTAGAAAATGATATCTGAGTGCAATTTGAAATGTCAATATATTATTTGTTCATTGCTGTTTACATGTTCTTATAAAAACACAAACTTTTTGTTGGTACATTTTCCACGTGGCGTTCTGTTACGTTTTCAGCTTTCACCATTTGATTGTTTACTCTTTTGGTGATTGCGTCATTTATGGCTTCTCTTTATGTTTAACTACAATTCGTAGAATATACAGCCTTATCAAAAGCGTACGAGGTCAACTATGCAAACTATGAATTGCTATCTGAACAGCATGACAACTAGAAAATCGACAATGTACCGCAAGAGAACTCAGTAACTAAATGATTATCAATAGTCAAAGAACAGGTTAAATAATAATATATCCGGAATTTTTTAAATTTCATCACCAAAACGTTTAATTGCCTTGAAATTTCAACTAAACCTGACAGGTAAACGTAGAGACTCCAAGGGAGAGACATAGGTGGTAGATTTTTGGATATGCCCTCCCCCATTGTCACCCCTGAGAGTTTCTACATCCTCTCCTTGCGTTGTGGCCGCTTATATCTAGCTAATCGCTAAATTTGACTCCTTTGGTTCAACCTAACAAGGGTGCTGTTTCTTTACCGGCATTGAGGTAAGAGACAATTAATGAAGTTTAGGGTTTCTAAATATTGCAAGTGTAAGCTTTAAAACAGAAATATTAAGACGTAACGAAGCATTGGGCTAATGAGTTTTCGGTAGATCGTCAACTTCAGAGGTAAGAGAGTCTAAAGGTTATAAAAAAGTTAGCTTTAGTTGTTTAATTGTAATATGATATAATTTAATTTACGTTCTCTAGCAGGACTTACATTAGTATCAAATAAAAAAAAGGAACATATAAAATAATGTCCAACTTGGTGATGTAGTTTGAAAGATCCATAACTACAACAGAATTTCCCTCTTCTGAGCTTAATCAAATTATGTTTTTATACTTCTTAAAGATCACAAGGCTTTTAATTTCTTAAAATTAAGCTTTGATTACAAAACTTGAGTTGATAAATAAGTTTAATAACTTTGAAGAGAAAAATTAAACAATTTCATTATGCTTGAAATAATAGTTGAAAGCTCCCTCTCGTGATTAAACATAACCATTCATTTGATGTTTTAAAGGTTGAAATCATTAAAAAAATGTAAATAAGTTGTAAAAAAATAAACCTTTTTTACCAAAAAACAATAAACCACGACTAACAGATATACAAATTTAAAGTTACAATAATTATTTTTTCTATTACTTATTGTTCATTTCTAGAACTTTATATTATCTGATGACGTAATATCATAATTGATATTGTAACACATAACATGTTTGATATTTCGTGCAATTCTGTCCAAAAGGACGCTAATGAACCTAGAATAAAGCGGTGTATCTGAAAATGAGGTTTTTAAATATTTACTTGTTTATCGGTAAAAAATAAAGATAATTTTCAGAGATAGAAACAGTTGTTTAACTTAAGATAAATCCAATAAGTAAGAGCAGAAATAACAAAGAGCTACTCTTTGCTTATTTTACAATGGTGTGCTATGATGAAAATAATTGAAAATGTTTTTTTTTTCTAAAGTATTTGTAAGATCTTGCTGGAAATATCAAACTTCGTAATAGCTTTGAAGGATTGACGAACAATAAAATGCAACATTGTTAACACTTAAAATTCTCTTAATGAGTGTTGTCCCAAAAATGTTAACAACTTACATTTCTGTTGCTAAGATATATTTCATATTTTTATAATGTTTGACATTTTAACCTTTTAAATATTTTAGCATTCCACTATTGTTTGTTCCTTTAAAGATATTACGTACTAATCACTACACTATTTGACGAAGAAGAATTATAAAAAGAGAGATTTATTCAGACATGCTCTTGCAAAAATGTCTATAGAATAAACAAAAGTTGGTTGGTATAAGCTGCCAAAAATTATCAGATTGTGCAATTTTATCCGAAGTTTACATAGTGTATGTGACCTGATAGTAACATAGCTTATATAAAAAGCAAGTAAGGAAAAAATACACAGTACAATTTTGAACCGCATATTCTTGTCAAAAAGTAACTTTAGAAATAATTGAGTTGAAAGCAAAAATGTATATTTCTTAATTTAGCGTATCAAATGAGTTAGTTTTGACGAATGTATTATGTGTGTGATATTTTAAGATACGATCCTTAAAGTAATTGCATTGTGCTATACAAGAAATAATCCTTTCATGGGCAGTTAAATATGTTTATGCCAAGCTTTGTTAATGAACAATCAAGACTGTAACAAGAAATGACTAATGTATGTGGTTGGTTTTCTGATTTCTGTGATATTGCCGTGAAAAGTCTAATTGAAGAATCAGAATTGCGTATTATTTGCTTAAAGGGCTATCGAAATTCGCCAAAACGTTAAAATAGTGATCAATAGACAAAATAACAAAACGAAAAGCTGTTAAAGTTTTGGCTTTTCTTGCTGACCGTGGTTACAAACCATTTTAACAATAGGTCAATTGCTTAGCTATTTTTGTTTATTTGTTTGTAAGTTAGCACAAAGCTATACAATGGGCTATCTATGCTATGCCCACCATGTATATTGAAAGCCGGTTTCTAGCGTTGGAAGTTCGCAGACATACTGCTGTGCCACTGGGGAAGGGGGGGGGGGGGTGGAGGAGCTCAAACCATCTGTAACTGAACATTTTCAAATGTTAAATGTCCATTCGGAGAAAACGTTACTGATATATATATATATATCATATATGTTAATCATAGATATACGTTTAACGAAAAGATGTCATAATATTTTATTATTGTAGAAAAAAGTAGGCACTACGAAACACAAACGAAAAATTAAACTAATTTTTGAGTTATTATTTCAATAGATGAGCTAAATACAAAAATATGTATCAGTATACGAAGTTAATTAATACTAGTTAACGTACCGTTTAACGTACAGGGGGGATATGATAGGCCCACGTGGATGACTTAGGATGAAGCAAGTACTGACGATGACCGTCTCATGTCACTTCTCGACAGTCCTAAGGGTATATGCCCGATTTGGTGACAATCGATCCAGCTGCTCGCCAGTTATAACCGGACACACGCACAATTGAACTTTTGTCAAATAATGGCTTATATTACCCCAGTATCGTACATGATAATAAGGGACTTATAAATATAGTGAGCCTAGAAAAAAATCCAGTGTCGTATCTTTTATATATATTTTTTAAGTGTGAACTTAGTAGAACATAAAAGCTAATTATGCAAAAAACAATTAGCAACATTTTTAAAGAACACTTGTGTTTTATCACATATTAATGTAAGGTCATATCCCTCTCATGTCAAAATGGCACATAAGATTTGGTGCTGAACTCAACTGGCAAAATTGGATGAGAATAGTGATACCTTTCATCCTGGACTGGATGTCAGCCCATCGCGGATTAACCCCTAGTTAACAGCTGGTACTCATGGGTAGACTGGAGCAGTTGGAGTAAAGTGCCTTGCTCAAAACACAGCATCTAGATAAGCTCTAGTTTCGAACTCGCAACAATCCGACGACGAATTAAAATGTTCTCATGTTCCATAAGGAAGAAAAACTAACTAATAAACCGGATAGTTACCGACCAATCAGACTGAATAAAAACAAACAAACAACTGATCATTTAGTTAGACTAACTGAAACTACAGTTTCACTAAAGACAAACAAGCAACTGATCATTTAGCTAGACTAACTGAAACTACAGTTTCATTAAAAACAAACAAACAACTGATCATTTAGTTAGACTAACTGAAACTACAGTTTCACTAAAGAAAAGCAAACAACTGATCATTTAGTTAGACTAACTGGAACTACGGTTTCATTAAAAACAAACAAACAACTGATCATTTAGTTAGACTAACTGAAACTACAGTTTCACTAAAAACAAACAAACAACTGATCATTTAGTTAGACTAACTGAAACTACAGTTTCACTAAAAACAAACAAGCAACTGATCATTTAGCTAGACTAACTGAAACTACAGTTTCACTAAAAACAAACAAACAACTGATCATTTAGTTAGACTAACTGGAACTACAGTTTCACTAAAAACAAACAAACAACTGATCATTTAGTTAGACGAACTGAAACTACAGTTTCACTAAAAACAAATTCACTATCGCTTGCTTTTTTCGATGTAGATAAAACTTTTGACACTTTATGGCATGATGGTTCCGTATGTCTGAAATGGAAGTATCGCACTGGTTATAGAAAGTTTTTAGAAAATAGAAAATGTAGAGTAAATGTGGTTGGTGGCTACTCAGAGTATTTTACTCCTAAGGCAGGCGTTCTCCAGGGAATAATAGTTTTATCCCTATACTATTTATCATGTATGTTAGCAGTATGCCTTTTACGAACCCAAATGCGTACTTTGCTTCGCAGTTCGCAGACGATATGGCTATCTACATCTTATATGTCAGCTACAAATCTACAACCTCAGTTAAATAGAACAGTCGAATAATGCCAAAATATTGAATAAGAATAGACGTTTCTAGAAATCAGCTAAAACCTGTAGATATCCACCCGAATTATACTTAAACGGACCTATTCTCCAGATTGCCACTTCTGCAAAATTTTTAGTGTTGACCTACGATTCTAAATTAACATGAGCGAAGAACATAAATGAAATCCGACACTAAATTTTGGCAACGTGCGAACTATGCTATGAGTCTGACATGCAAACACAGAGGAACATCGGCAAAAAACATTATTAAAATATACCAGTAATAGAATATGCATGCCCAGCATGGATAAATGTTGCACCCACAAACGTAAAAGTAAATTACAAACAATACAATATTTACTACCCAATATTTAACGTACCCAAGACTACACTAACTTTTTTACACAGATATGCAAATTTAAAGCCACTACCTAACCGAATCCTACATAACTCACTAAATTTATTTCAGAAAAAATCTAAAGAAAAATGAGCTGCTATACACAATAGACTGCTATAGCATACATGATGAAAATAGTCCTAATTTCCTTTCCTCATTTAATGTTTATCATAAATATAATGAAACGCCTCCAAAATCTAACAGGTAACCATATCGTCAGCTTAAATAATTATGAGTGTATTAAAAGTCCTAATTATTTGGTTTTGTGATAAATGTGTGATTATATATATAGAACCTTTTGTGATATACAGCACTTTCGCACAAACCAAATGAATAGATGGTGATATAAACACAATAAATGTGAACAGTATTACTTACATTCATGGGCATGGCGTTGGAAAGGGTCAGAGGAGGTACTAGGGCTGCTGGGTATAAACACTGATCCTCGTGTGGCGATAAACATTAGCATTTTCCTGAATAACCCAAAATATAATATAAAATCAAGTAAATCAACTGATAAGGAAGAAGCAAGAGGTCATCATTACATCTGACCTTTTCAGGTCAAAAATAGACCAAAATCCCAATCCGAATATATAAGATAGGAATCGAGCCTCTTCGCCACGCTGCCCTATTATCATAGAGTGCTTGTTTATAATGTGTGTTAATGAGATTCGTAGAAAAAGAGAATACAGTACGTTTTCAGACTTTCTAATAATATCAGAAGTTTAATTTCAACATGGTCAAAGAGTATTATTCAAAGATTCCATAACAAAAACAATTACGACGCACAACGTTATTTTTTAATATTGAAAACCGAGACAATTACCAATAGAAATGTTGGTTAATAACAACTTACGCTTACTTTAGTTTAAGGCAAAATTACCTTATTTTTTTAGCCCCCAATGGCACAGTGGTATGTCCGCGGACTTCTACTTGTAGGATATTTAAGCGAAGAGGCAAAAGAAGCTTGAAAATCGCAGTCTATTTTATTGTAATGAAAAAGGGGACGATTTGAAAATTATTTGAGGTATTTATCTAACCTTGTATTAAACTGTATAATTGTTCCTTATGCTTTCCCTTCATGTAAAGCTTTGTCTGTTGTCACGTGTACATACAGGGAGATGTACAACAAACAAAAACAAACTATACGATAATAAAATTTAATATTTGAATGCATGGGGAATTAACATGAGGGAAGTTTTATAAATATGCGTTGGAATCATATAAAAATAATATAAATTTGTTAATGAAGCAGCCCGAATAACATACTCCGCATTACAGTTTGTTTGTAATTATGCACAAAGCTACACAATTTGCTATCTGTGCTCTGCCCACCACGAGTATCGAAACCCGGTTTCTAGCGTTGTAAGTCCGCAGACATACCGCTGTGCCACTGGATGGCCGTATTACAGCCCTATGCCTGTATCAAGTACGTGGTTTCTTTCTAAAGTCACTTTTCCTGCTTTGATAAAGTCAATGTTGTGGAAACGTAAGAGTCTTGTCTAGTCATTCGTTTTTATTTTTCATCAATGTTTTTTTTTAATAACCATAATTTGTTGTTTATGTTTTATATATATTTTTAATCCTCACTTACATCTAACTATAATATATTGTTTATGTTTTATTTTCTATTGAAAGAATAACAAAAATACTGTATTATAGAAAAACTATTATTTCATATGAAAAATTAAAAGTTAATATACGAAATCCTTATTAATTTAACTAACCAGCTATAAGTTATTCATATGATACTTCACCTTTCGATTTGCAATTATTTATTTCAAGTATTCAAAGAAATGAAAATTTAGAAACGGGAAAGAAACCAGGAAAATGAAAACACGAGCAAGGTTTATTGTTTAGAAACGTGTATGTCATGTCAAGTACAACATTCTAGAATGAGTTAACTCTGCGTTAAATATGGTGTCTGTGTACCATGTTTCACGAAGGGAAGATGAAATGTTCAGTTTTTGTTTTTGCTATATTAATTAAGTTCAGAAAAGTAATGCCTTCCAATGGCACGGCGGTATGTCTACGGACATACAATGCTAGAATCCGGGTTTTGATACCCGTGGTGGGCAGAGCACAGATAGCCCATTGTGTAACTTTGTGCTTAATTACAAACAAAACAGAAAAGTATATAATAAGGCATGTAAATAATTAAACTGGGGGTTGCTGAATTTCAAAGTAAATTATATTTATTAATGTTTTGGTATTTTTTTGAGTTAAAATAAAGGAAAAATTTTAAGTAAAATTATCATGTGACCCAATATTTTTGTTTCAGTTAGTCAGTATTTTAGTTTTCCATTGTACTGCACACAACTAATGACTATATATGTCTATATATAGATCGAGTTAAAATACTTTGTGTATTGAGATCTTTTCTTTTTCGTGATAAAGTTTCTCCAGGATTATTGAGAGACTCATTATGATTTAATAAAAATAATATAGTACACAGACTTCTACTCTTTCAACTTTTGAATATCGTGATAATGTTTATTTAAAAAAATAGACAAAGAAACTTCAATTCCTTTTTCTGTAACTACATATATATATATATTCTGTACGTTATAATATGTTTTTATAACAGTAGGAACAAGATAATGTTTTGCTATAATAACCTGTATAATGAAAATATTTTCTAGGAAATAAGACATCGCGTTTTAAAGTGAATAATTCTAAATATCAAATTAATAGCAATTCATAAAAATAGCCTTATGTGCTAATACATACATGTGGTAAATTTAAGTACTAATAACAAAAACATTAACTCTTTTAGATAGAATGTTTGTTTGTCGTTTAGCATAAAGCTACAGAATGGGCTATCTGTGCTCTGCCCACCACGGGTATCGAAACCCGGTTTCTAGGGTCGTAAGTCCAAATAAATACCGCTGTGCCACTGGGGGCTTAGATAGAACGACTGTCAGATGAAAGCGTGATTAAAAAACCACGCTATCGTACATAAACGACAATCTGATGAATTTGCCAGCGGGCAACCATCAAAGCAAAAAAGTGGCGTATTATATTTTGGAGGATCGTGTTGAAATTATTGTCAGTATTATTTTTAATCTTTTATAATATCTTAAAATATTGTGTCTATTTAAATAATTTTTACGTTTCACAATAGTCAATTATCATATATATATATATTTCTGTATTAATATTTGACTGTATTTTAGTGTCTATAATCATAGAATAAAGAGAGAATTGTTTATATACCACATTCAGTAAAATATGTTGATATCTATTTACTGGTTTATCTCCAATAAAAAAACAAACGTTATTTAATCACAGAATGTAACATAAATTTATGATAGCCAGTAGCCACGCAAGTACCTTAATAAATTTGTAAAATCTACTATTAAGACAATAGAAGAAAATAACGTACTCTTTATTTATATAGAAAGCTATTTAGCATTCTGTTTAAATTCAATCTCTAAAAGCTTTCAATACCATAAATAATAAAATAAAATAATGTTACATTGCACTAAAGTTAAATTTCTACACTTTTGAAAAAAGGAGAAACCATTTTTATCTTACTGAGAGGCTGAGGGGGTCTAGGGGGAATTGTTTTCTGCACAAGTATAAGTGTTGAGCTGCATTTCTTTGTACTAGTGTGTCATGTCTTTCTTCACTAAAAATAATTAGGTCGTTAAAACCTCCGTAAACTGAAACAAATATCGGCAAACATTAAATATGACAGGTTTGGAAACCGATGTAACATATTTTTAAAGATAAATCATAAATTAAAAACAGTAAGTTTTCAACATCTTTATCTATCTGTATCTTTTTCTCGTAGTTTCCTATTTAATCAGATATTTTCAGCAACAGCCTTTAATATTTCGTTTGTTAGTTATTAGTTTAAAACCTTTCGACCTGCACTGAAGCTTTTGGTAATTTCATTAATAATCAACAGCTAAGCTAGTCCAGAACGATATTGTTTAAAATACCTTCCTAAGATTCCTCTCTAGATTAACTCAGCTGCTATTCTTTAATTCCACTCTAATAAGACTCTGCATATGTTAATTATAGCTCTCTCTTTATTCAAATCGTTCTGTAGTTAGCTTCGAAAATAAAGCAAATATAATTTGGCAAACGTGATCTAATAAAATGAGCAAATAACAAAGTTTTCTTGCTCCAAGCGTTCTGGTATTATGGAAATATTGATGTTTTTCAGTCTTTAATGGCTGTTATCTTTAACACTTTAAGATGGGTTTACTCGCATAACACCTATTACTTCCTTTGCCAGATTAAACGTCAACAAGCATTTGTAAAACACAGATGCAACCTACGTATATACATAATCAGTTTAATTAGTTGAATCAATAAGTGTGAAACACCGTCAGGCCTAAACGAATACTTAAAAAGAAATAAAGAAAAGGAAACAAGCTGAAACCTTGCGGTTGTCTAACGTCGAGATCAAGTTTACTTCTTACTGAAAACCATATTGTTGTGAGCTAGGAGTGGTTTTTAAGTAGTATGTTCTCCTTTCCTAGGGCTTGCTAGCACAGTCTAAGCTGTTCAACACTGAGCTGAAATTCAGATTGTTAGGAACACGAATTATAATGTGATAATGGTATCCTAACATCGTTCAGAAGAAACAATCAACTAATAAGTAAGTGTATCTCAGATTAACTAACATTTGAGGGCTATTTGTAAACAGAAATATTGCATAAACAACTGCTTTGATATTAGCATATTATTACCTGCAGTGTGATCAATCTTTAACAATTCAATTAAATGGACGTATTGGTGATTTTTCATAATTTTAACAGAAAATTTATTTTGTCATGTTAGGTGTATGCTGTTTAGTAATGATACAATTATATAAAAAAATTAACAAAAGTCATAATATGCATGAAAAATTAAAAATACCAAATGTTCATAGCTTAATTTGATAGTGTCCTCATCAAATACGCTTTTCATTATTTAAGATAATTGTCTGGTTTTAGTAATGTAACGTTTATGTGACCAAATGATAAGATAACTGTGACAGAAACGTATTATATGAGGAGCTTAAGCTTTTACATGCAAGGAATACATAAGCTAACAATGACTTTAAGGAAGTTAGAAAGAGTACTATTAGGGCTAAACGTAGTGAATTTAGTCATAATAAGGCCATTCTGTTGAGGAGCAAATTTCAGCCCTTGGCTTATGTAGACGAGAAACTATTGGAAGGAGGGAAAACCAGAGTCAAAGAAGGACTTGGATGATAAGGAGGTTATAGTTATAAGTTATTTCTTGACAAGACTTGTGGACAGGATAAGGATAGTCTGTGCGGTAAATAAGGAGAAAAGAAACAGATTATGCTATTCAGGGGCACAAGTGGAGGATATAACTGACAGATCAGGAGATATAATAAAGGGGGCTAGCAGAGATGCAGTTTTTGTGGTGCATATAGGTGCTACTGATGTTGGGAAAGGTTGGACAAAGAAGCTAATTAACAAGTACAAGGGGTTGACAAAGGCATTACAAAAATGACCATAACTTAATTTTGTCGCGGACTGTTCAGAATTAACTGTGGGAATGAAGTTATAAGTAGGTCACTAGGGCTAAATGCTAGGCTTAGGTTAGTATGTAATAATGAGCTGGTTGGCTGGTTAGACTTGTGGGATCAGTTCAGTGGAAGAATGGAGCTTTTTGGAATGGATAGTTTACATTTAAATAAGATAAAGGCTGGCTTGTTTGCTAGGGTTATTAACTCAGCTATAAGGGAAGGTTTAAACTAGGACTAGACAATGATGGGAGGCCAAGATAAACTAAATGCAAAAAGAATAAGAGGCAGAGAAAAGTTTAGCAGAGGAAATGACAATAGAAGTAGTTATAATGGTAGGCTTAATTGTTACTGTTGTAATGCTAGAAGCATAAGAAATAAAATAGATGACTTTAGAGCACTGGTAGGAATGGAGGATTTTGATACAATTAAAATAACTGAAACATGGTTCAACATAGAGAATTCTGATGACAGAATTTTTTTTTAAATACAGGGTTACAGGTTATTTAATAGAGACAGAGTACTAAAGAGGTGGGAGGAGTGGCTTTATATGTAAAATTTGAGTTACATCTTTTTGAAGTTGCGGATATCAAAGATAATAACAAGAAGATTGAATTCATTTGGGTTTCTGTTGATGGATATAAAGGGAAATTTTTTTAGTGGGAATTTGTTACAGACCACCAAATGATACTGATTAAATTAGTGAGAAACTTTACAATGAGATTAAGATTTCAGCTGTTAATG
>NW_013665895.1:496113-502937 GCF_000517525.1 Limulus polyphemus
AAGGAGGTTAAGATTGAATATCTGAACCACTTGCTACTACTTTTTGTCAGTCGTTGAATAATGGGCAGGTACTAGAGGATTGGAAGCTAGTTAATGTAACTATTTTCAAGGGAGGTGATAAAAATTGTCCCAGTGGTTATAGATCCATCAGTCTTATATCAGTTGTGGGAAATATTTTGGAAAGTCTGATACAAGATGCTTTGCAAAGTCATTTAACAAAGTTTATAATTTTATTGGATAGTCAACATGGTTTCATTAAGGGAAAATCTTGCCTTAGAAATCTTTTGACATTCTTTGAAAAGGTTACTGCTATGTAGATGAGAGTAAGGGTGTAGATTTGGTGTATCTAGATTTTCAGAAAGCATAAAAGGCTTGTAAAAACTATCTCTATAGGCATGGGGGATAAGTTAGAAAATTGGCTAGAAAAGTGGCTAGATGGAAGAAAGTAGAGGGTTGTTACAAATGGAGTTTAATCAAACTGGATTAATGTCACAAGTGGGGTACCTCAGGGCTCAGTCTTAGGACTTTTGCTCTTTTTGATTTACATCAATGACATAGATGAAGGAATAGTTAATAAGATACTTAAATTTGCAGATTATATCAAAGTCTTCGGTGTTGCTAGCTGTGAAGAGGATGATGCTGATTTTTAAAAGGATTTAGATAATTTAGTGAGTTGGGCATATAAATGGCAGATGGGTTTTAATTATAATAAATTCAAGATAATGCATGTGGGTTATCATAATTTGAATTACAAATATAATTTGGATGGGAATAACCTTAATAGTGTTATGAAGAAAAGGGATCTTGGTGTAATAGTCGATCAGTCTCTAAATCCATCCAAGCAATGGGCTGTTGCTAGTGGTAGGGCAAACAGGATTTTAAGTTGTATCTATAGAAATATTCAATACAAGTCTAAATATATTATAATTTCATTGTATATGTCACTGATTAGGCCAAATTTGGAATATTGAGTTCAGTATTGGCCTTCTTACCTTAGGAAAAATTACAGAGAAGGGTTACTAGAATAGTGTCTTGGATGAAGGGATTGTCATACGAGCAGAGGTTGAAATCTCTCAAATTGTTTAATTTTGAAAAAAGAAGAGTTGGGGTGGATCTGACTGAGGTGTTTAAGATTGTAAAGGGAATTGATAGTGCTGATGTATCATCTTTTTTATACTAAACAGTGAGAATAGTAGGACTTGGGGACACACTAATAAATTTTGGTAGGGTAGGAGTAATCTTCAGCTAAGACAGTTTTATTTTTCTAACAGGGTGGTTGGCCTTTGAAATGGTTTGCCTTCAAATGTTGTGGAGGCAGTAAATCTAAGTGAATTTATTTAAGAGAAACTATATGATAACTATATGACTAATAAGGGCTGGCTATGAAATTTTTAAAAATTTAATTATTAATAGTTTTATTTTAGTTTAGAGGATGGAACAGCCGAGATGAACATAGGTCCTATGTTGTCCCAAAACGTTATGTTATATTATGTTATGTTATACTTGAAAAATTATTACACGTGACAAATAATATTGTTTTTTTGTTGATCGTAAACGTTTACTGTCATACGAAACAAATATTTTATACGTTGCACTTAATAAATATGTTGTTCCACACACATAGTAAATGTGAGATCTTTAAACGTTTACAAGTCACACTTAATAAACATTTTATGGGTGACACTTAGAAAGTACTTGCTTCTAACTCTACTCAGATGATAGTTAATCTAATATAATATAACATATACAAGTATATTATTACTTAAAAGGTTATATAGACTTACGAATATTAATGCAAAAATACGTGTCTTTGTAACGTAATGCGAACGTGAAATCCCATTGTAATGTGCTCTAAAGTATTTTTTCAATTCAGTACTATGGAAAAAACATAGATGTGAAACCTATACTAGAAGCTATAGGTTAATATGAACAATTATTATTATAAACAGTTGTAAGCTTCACTGAATATATATCTGAAAAGTGTGTATAGGAAGGTTTGTTTAAAGTGAAAGCACGTATGCTACTGCTTCTCTACTGAAAAAACAAACAAAATAATATAAAATAAAAGGAATTAAAAGGTAAAGAAATTGAAGCTATTTGGAAATAAGTATTATCTTGAAAGATGATGGACCTTTATCACATACAGTTTCTTTCCTAAATTTTCTCGAACATATTGTACAATTTCTAACGCTAGGGTGCGCTTTACGATAATATAGTTCTTGCGTTCTTTGGTTTCGACTGTAATGCTGAAGTCAATGACATTGGAGTGTGACGTTTACACCGAACCAAACCAAGCACAAAATGATGGCGAGGCCTTAGTAGTTGAGGAAGGAGACTAACGACTGATATACCGTGTTCATCTTGTCTCTCTGCATCGGCCCCATTCCGTTCACCCTAGTTCTGCTGGAAAAAACGAAAGAAGAATCTGTTCTAATGTATAAAGGTAAGAATAAAATACATGATATGCTCAACTAGCACGTGACTACAAGTAAAGGTTATGTTTGGTGATTTTGAGGATAAGGATGTTCAATATTAAAACACGTTTCTCATAGCAGGAGGGAATAACAGCTGCAAGATAACTAGAACAAGTGTTATTTAAATAAATAACACAAGGTAATTTCAAAGATGTAAAAATTCTTTCTCTCTTCTCACAGTTTTAACATCAGCTCACCGGTACTGGATTTCTTGTTTAGTTCAGGTGTTAAGTTCTTTATGGCTAATGTTTCTTTTAGCCTCAACCAATGCTCATTTTCAGCCTTTTGACGATAATTTGGAATTGTTCAGTTTTTATATTTACATTCACATAATTATCGCGTGAATGTAAATGTAAAAGTTGAACAATTCCAAATTATCGGAAAGGCTGAAAATGAGCATTGGCTGAAGCTAAAAGAAACATTAGCCATAAAGAACTTAGCACCTGAACTAAACAAGAAATACACCGCCGGTGTAAAGACTTCAAGCTACCCCCTTTCAAGTTACCTCCCGGTAATCTGAGATCGATTTCATATTACCCCGGGGGTAGCCTGAACCTGATTTCATATTACCCACTGCATTGTTCAGATTACCCCTTCGCTGATTTAGCTAAAATGATAAATTTTTATGCTTACAACTCATGATACGTTTATTGAATAAAACACGTGAAACATACAAGATTGAAAGCTAGTCTCAATATCTGAAATAATAAAAAATGTCACAAAAATATTAATTATATTAAACCCACTCATACACTTGTGCATGACATATTATACACAAACATAAGATATACAAACATTGAACCTAATTGAAGTTAATGTGCAAGATTTGCATGCTTCATATGTAGTTGGTTTAATTCTGATCTACAGAGAAAGATAACTTATCGTACATCATGCACTACGGGGGTAATGAAAGTTTAATGATAAATATTATTATTATTTGTTGTTGTTGTTGTCAGTTTATTTGTATTTATGCAAGAAATAAGTATCTAAATAAACATAAATAAATAAATGGTTTGAGGGAGTAACCTGAAATCGTAGAGGTAGGTTGAAATCACCTTCAAGTTACCCCAGGGGTAATTTGAAATCGATTTCATCCTACCTCGCGGTAATCTGAACGCGAATTTAAGTTACCGTGGGGTAAGGTGAAGCAGGGGTAATCTGAAATTGCTACACTGGTGAGCTGATGTTAAATGTGTGAGAAGATAGAAAAAATTAACAGGTATTGTTCCCGTTTGAATAAAAGAAATGAATAACAAGTTAAGGACAACTGGAACAACTATCGTTCCTGATTTAATAAAAAAAAAGGAATAACAGCTTAAAGATAACTAGAACAAGTATTATTCCTGATTGAATAAAATAAGTTAATAACAAATTAAGGACAATTGGAACAACTATTGTTCCTGATTTAATAAAAAAGGGAATAACAGCTTAAAGATAACTAGAACAAGTATTATCCCTGATTGAATAAAAGAAGCGAATAACAAGTTAAGGACAACTGGAACAACTATTGTTCCTAACTGAATAAAGAAGAACATGCCAAATAAGTGTAGTTAGATAAAAACACAAACATATTTCAAAATACCTTTTGCTCAAGTTTTTAAAACTCCTTACATAAAAACAACCAATTAATGACAAAAAAGCAACTCTCTTTAAGATCTCATAATAAGATATTTGTATTTATGGAGGCGAGGGATTTAACAAGGAAACACTAAATTAAAATATTGGACTTTATACTTGTAATAAGATTAACACGAGTTGTTATATATTTCAAGGAACTCTAACGTGGTGAAAATGTGAATATTATTTAATAAAACATATTAGTAAGATAGAAGGATAAATGATACACCATGATGTATCTAGACTGATTTGGTTAATTAAATGTATAACATATTTAACCAACTTTTGAAACAAAGACGTGCGTAACTTATGCACTACCTCTATTTGTCTTTAAGCTTTATAGTAAAACGTAGTCCATATAACACTGTGATACTACATTGCTCGACTAATTCACCGATATTGTCTGGTTTATTGAACTAGTTATTGTGGAACTGTTAACTTCACAGTTATTTAGGACAGTGATACAGATGGCTATGATACTAACAGAAAGACCCAGAGAAATAAAATACATGATATTGGCAGCGTCTGTTACATGGCATCAACTTGCCTCATTTGGTCGGAGAAACATACACATTAGCGATTGAATATTTTTCACACTCTAATGAAAATATATATACGTCGAATATAATAAAAACACATGCTACTTGTATGTAACAAGGCTTATTTTAAGTTGTGTTTGGTCCAATTATTAAGTGGTAATAAAATTCAGGAATGCGAATAGAACAATGAGCAAATTTTATTTGGAAGGATTGTTTATATATATACATGCACAAGTGTATTTCTTGAAATCCGTTACAACCGATAGTACCATCATATTTTTTACTCCAATGAATCATATTGTAATATTTTTATTTACAAGACATATATATATATAATTCTTCTTACCATCAAAAGGCTGATTTTGACAACTTGTTAGCACGTCGACTGAGAATCTGACGTTCTGTGGATTGCGCAAAGTCGCATTAAGTACTTTATTTTATCGATGTATTAAAAGAGTGACAGTCAAATCCCAATATTCGATTGCAATAGCTCAAGAATTGGTGGTGGGCGGTGTTGACTAGCTATCTTCCCTGTAGTCTTTCAGTTCAAAATTAGAGACGGCTAGTGTAGACAGTCCTAGAGTAGCTTGGTGCGAATAGCCAAAACAAACAACAATTAATGTCATGGTATTTGGTTTTCAGTAAAAAACATGGCTTTCAGTCGTATATTTCAAAGCTTAAAATATATATATCTAGGAATATCATATAGTGACTTAATTACAATTACCAGGTCCTTTCAGTAAGAGACAATGTTTCATTGTTAAAGTGTCTGTCGGAGTAAAGCAAATAATTAGGAAACATTTATGCAGGAAAAAGACGCTACAGGAATGATGATAGAATTCACTTAAATTATTGTAGGTGGACGCTTATCAGGGGCGGACGCCCTTCCTATCATTCGATTTTCTAATCTCTGCCCAGTCACACAAGAGAAGATAATATAAGAAAGAATAAAATTACACAATGCATTCAGCGCGCAAAACGTCAACTATATTCCTGAACAAGTGGATGAACAAAGTAATTTTATCCTAGTACTCATTCTTCTCCGAGATGTAAAATGGATTCGGTTGTCTTTCCTCAATTTTTTTTTTAATTTGCGTAAATGGAGAAACATTAGCTAAGAGGAGGAATTCCAATCCTTTCTTTGACGTATTGAGTAGAGTCTGCCACCATTTTGGTTGTGGTTCTTTTCTCTTCTCTCTTTTTTTTTTATTTTGTTGCTTTCACATTTCTTCCATTTATTTGAAATGATATAAAGTGAAGATAATTTTAGTAACTTATGAATTATTATAATTTTATTCTTAACCAGGATTCATTGGGGCAATGGTAAGTTTACGGACTTGCAATGCTAAAATCCAGGCTTCGATTCTCTACTTTGCTCAAAAACAAACAAATATAGATGTGGTGTATTGCATCCGTAAAACACGTTGTTTTCAAGAAGGTATTAAAAGAAAATTTAACATTTAAAAATTACTTTGTATGCACAAAACTATGTTTCGTTATATTCATTCTGTCATAAAAAACAACTTTATATTACTTCAATCATGGTAACTCGTAATCTGTTATTATTATTTTATTATAAGGACAGGCTGTTTGTGATCTTAGAAGCTTGTGGGACTCCGGGCGTAGGATTTTATATGCTTTGAATTTCTCCTATTTTATCTATGAAACGTTGTACCATTCATATAAAACACCGTTTCTTTCTATACGAAATTTGTGATTCGTCACTGAATTTATCAGATTTTACCTAAACAGTGTGAAATGTATCGACTTTGTGTTTTAGGCCAAAGTAACAAATAAGATAAAAATAGTTTATAATAATTTCAGATTATTAAGAGGATAACAAAATTATGTTGAAGTACAGTTTTAAAGTCTTTATTAATGCTAGTCTGAACTTTAAAGAAGTTATTTATTGATAAACTAGATTAAATAATAATGTTTTAATATTTTTACCGATGCTTTATCTAATAGCTTTGTAAATATCTTCTGTAGATTTAAATTTGAAATTACCCCAATGAAATTTACTAGTCCATGTACACTTAATGTTACAGAAGTACTCCAAACCTGAATGACATACCACAATGTACATGGTTATTTTATAAATACTAGCCTGAGGAAGCATAAGAACAAATACTATTTTGGAAATTACCCCAATGAAATTTACTAGTCCATGTACACTTAATGTTACAGAAGTACT
>NW_013665895.1:503937-506386 GCF_000517525.1 Limulus polyphemus
GGTTATTTTATAAATACTAGCCTGAGGAAGCATAAGAACAAATACTATTTGGGAAATTACACCTAAATGTAAATAAAAAAACGATAACCCATTTGTTATGCACATTTTATTTGTGACTTGTTGTGAGAAAGCACAGCTTTTCCGGCATCGTCTACTCTTTAAAAACAGCACATTAATATATTCTTCAAATTTTATCATATTCTGATTTCATTTTGTTGGTGGTAGCTAGACCGTTGGCTATTAGTTTCATATATTGAATTCTATTGGGTGAATGTTTTCGAAAATCTTGGGTGAAAATCTTCAAGTGTTGGGAATTGGTTGCTACACCAACGAGAATCAGCTTACCTTTAGTGCACCTAGGTGCGTTGCGATAAATTTGCAGCCTGAATAATAATTATAGATCTGATTTGAACTTTACTCGATATCAACACAATTAAAAGCAACGCTAATGAGCGTATATGCTTTTTACACATGAGTCAAAAATGTTTCTTGCCTCTTTCAGTTGTCGACGTGTTCATAGCTGGAAGGTAATGTTCAGTATAACATCGTTGAATATAACCATTTTTGTGACTTGTCACTTAGAATGTATAAGGCATTAATACGGACTGACGTAAAGGATTTTTTACGTTTCTTAGATGCAAAACCTTTGCTATCCGACATAATGACATGGTAATAAACTCCACTGTGCAAAGCTTAGCGGGTGAAATTAGATCAAACTGTGTCCAGTTATAGGGATATATTTGGTATTATTCTCACAAGATTATGCAGAATGGACTTGAACAAGAAACTATAGCAGAGATGGATTGTTCAGGTTATTAAGTTAGACTAAGTCTGATCATTTCCATTTTAATTTATCGTCAGATTTGTTTGCTTAATGTTACTCTTTCAGTTTATTAAGTTAGCCCAATTCTCATCATTTCCATTTTAAGATAATTTTGTTTCCAATATTGCAACTAGTATTATACTGTCAATGAATCAATACACTGATCGTATTCAACAAGTAAATGGTGATTCTAAAAGTCATCCTAAATTTCGTTTTGTTGTTCATTTTGCTGAAAATCAATGTAAATATTCAATCTTGCTTCTTTAAGTTTTTGGAACAGTTTTAATAAATTTAGTTGTTTCTCGTTAACAAATATAGAAGGTACATAAAATAAATACAATTTATATGCAAAACTTCAAAATTTTAATGAGCATGAAGTGTTTAAATTAACTATTTTTCTAGCACTGTTGTGTGAGAATCATCTTATGCAACATATCTAGTTTTGGTGATTTCGTACAAAGCTACTCGAGGGTTTTCTGCACTAGTCTTTCCTAATTTTAAACAGCCCGGAGGGAATGCAGCTAGCCAACAGATCCCACCGCCCTTAGAACGTCAAGATATGAGGTAAATATCTTCTCATTATTTGAAAGGGGTTAAGGGGTTCGGGAGTTCTAAGGATTCCAAATAGTTATTAATTCATTTACGTTGGTGCACAGGGAAAAACAAAATTATTTTCAGTAGGATCGTGCACACGTTCTACTGTAATAGCTTTAATACAATATATTTCCAGAAATTTTCTCCTATAGAAGAATGTATTCCCGTGGCTTCATAAGAAAAAATAAAGAGCATACAATTTATGAGTGAAATTGTTTTCTTATTACGTAAAACATAGATCATGGATTTTCAAACAACATTATAATATCTATTGATAAAATGTCCACAAAAGAGAGTAAAACATTAAATTGTTAAGTGTTGCTATAAATGTTTATAATATATTTTAAAATATCATTATCTGACGTAACCCAGAAACCTATATTACTTGGTAGATTAAACAATAATTAGGCTCTGAATATACGGAAGAAATTGATGTAATTCTTGAATAACTGAATAGTTTATGTTCAGTTTAGTATCACGTAAAATAGCTTGTACTCTTTTAGAAAACAAATTATATGCACAATGTATGTTGTAAAACAATATAAACAATTACCACTATCTCATATAAGTTTATATTGTGTTTATATACAGAAATGTTTACAAGTATATATTGATAGTGTGTAAGAGAGTGTTTACTTTTCCTACTAGCGATAGCAGTAATGTTTGTTTCATCTCGCGTGCCACAGTTTGTAATAGAAAAATATTTGCTCAAATGGTTAGCAAATGCCACACTGTGGTCAGCGGAGAATCAGTTCCTATATCAACACTCATTTGCCTTGACATATTAATGATAGGAAATGTTATCATAACACACTTTCTATTTATTTAGGTATGATAGAAAACTTAGTGCGAATCTTGGTAATACTCAAATCTTGCTAAGTTTTCACAACAGAAGAGTGTTTTCTGAACTAGATATAGAATTCTCCTTCTTACGATGATATCATTTTTTTATATAAAAATATTTGCTCATATGCTTCGTACAACAGAAGAAATCAACAGAGTCCAGAAGAAACTTTCTCCTACACTTGTGGC
>NW_013665895.1:507314-570551 GCF_000517525.1 Limulus polyphemus
AAACGTGAAGATATGCAAAACGTACACTATTCTAAGCAATGTACAGACAAAACTCTTATTTTATTTATATAGAAGTCAGTGAAGATGTAAAGAAAATCAGCCACTGGAGGTGTAATAAACTTAAAATAAGATCCAAAACTCCAGCGCTTTCGAATAGTTGACTATTCTTCTTCAGGAGAGCGAAGAAAGAAGAATAGTCAACTATTCGAAAGCGCTCGAGTTTTGAGTCACTTGAAGTGTGTGTTCTTAAAATCTTAAAAAGACATAGCACTGTCTTTGTAGATAGTATCAATATTCTCATTAATGTTATGTATTAGAGATACAACAGTTTTACATATTTTTAAATGTGTCGATAAGCAAATGAAAGTTTAAAACAAATATTTCTTCAAAATCATATCGAAATGTGAAAATTATTTTCCTAGAAAAAAACAAAACAAGACCAATTCGCTATAAAAACTTGTGTTAAAAACAACACGACAAGTGCGGTGCTAATATCGCTACAACACAAGTTCGAGTTAAAACAACACATTCATTACCGGCTAACAAAACAGGACACGAATGTGTTGGCTGATGCACAATCTTTGTGTTGAATTTTATACAATCTATATACACATCATAAATATGTGACGTCAAAATTCATCAATATATTTAAATAAACATAATTTGAACTAAAAACCGCTCGTAGTGTTGCTAGTAAGCACATAACGCAACATAACAATAAATTATGCTCTAGTGATAGTTTGTGTTTCGGGAATACAACTTATATTGTCCTGAAACAGCTCAATGTTTGTGTTAATTTACAACACAACTTTCGTTACAACGTAATATCTTCTGGATATCCATGGTTTAGTGATTAGATCCGAGATTCCATTGGTTTGCCCTTGAACACGCCCCAGATTTTTAACTGTGACAGTTAATATCGCTATTAGGTTAAGAAAGCTGTAGTCGGTGAGAACTGTTGAATTGTCCCCTCTCTTACTCATAAAATCTAAGTTAGAAGTGGCTACGTCTGAACCTTAAGGTTTCAGAACTGGTCCTTAGCTGATGCGTTGTATAAGGTTCCGTTCAAGTTCAAAATACCAAATTCATCTCTATTGACTGCGTATTATATGACCATACTAGTATATTGGCTGTTTTATATAAAAACTACATCCACAACGTTTTA
This sequence comes from Limulus polyphemus, assembly GCF_000517525.1. NCBI lineage: Eukaryota > Metazoa > Arthropoda > Merostomata > Xiphosura > Limulidae > Limulus > Limulus polyphemus. Next base: position 508,480 of record NW_013665895.1, read on the forward strand.
CGGTGATAATAAACATTGATTATTTTATTGAGTTTCAAACAGTTTAAGATAGTAAACTTTATGTACAACAAGATTCTATTCCCTGACATATTTCATTATTTTGGCCATTATACTAGACATATAAAACCATGTCACAAATACTTCAAATGGATCTACAACTACAAAAAACTTAATGTATATTGGGTATTTCATCCAATAACACCATACGTATATAATGACTATTCGGGACGTGCACGATCCAATGGGTAGCTTGCCAGAACATTAATCGGAGGTTCATGTTCATTTACCCCAAAAAAGGAAAAAATCTCGAAAGATAATTGTTAAGCCCCACTCTTCAGTCTGACAATAATAGCCCAAGAGTTGGCGGTGGGTGTTGTTGTATAGCTACCTAAGTTCTACTTTATCATTTTAAAATTAGGGCCCGCTAGCGTGGATATCTATCTTGTAGACAAACAAATAAACGATACTGACTACTTCATAAAGTTGTAGTTTCTGTAGGCTTTTTTTTTTAAATATAAAATGACAATTCATGTTGAATATTTTTCAATAATAACATATCGTAGACTGCCTCAGAAAACATGACTATCGATTATCCTGTTCTTTGTAATGACGGCATATATTGAGTTATTTATGTAATTATACAAATATTGATTACCTTGTAAAATAGCAAATACCTAGAATTTGATTACGGTATACATTTATTACTTTGTGTAATGACTATAGGATCTGGCCAACTCAGAGAATATGATTTTAATAATAATGAACATTTGGATATGGCTGTTTAACAAAATATTTTGTGGCATTTGGTAATACGCTTTCTTTAACGGCCAGGTTAAAAGACTGAATCAATTAACAATATTGATCAAAATAGCTAAAATACGAAATTTACAATCTTCGCACACCTATCCTAATTCAAAATAGCTAAAATACGAAATTTACAATCTTCGCACACCTATCCTAATTCAAAATAGCTAAAATACGAATCTTACAATCTTCGCACACCTATCCTAATTCTGGGTTTTTATATAACGTTATTATTAGTTTAACACATCATTTAAAGTATTAATAGAGCACCTTACGAAAGTTTTCTTTGATATTTTGCAAAAATAGCATTATGAGGCAGATCGTTAGTAAAAAATACAAAGTCTAGACCAAACTGTGAATGAGATGGCTGGATTATTTCACTGCAGTCATAAATATTGCCATATTATCAACACTTAAAATCAATAAGCAAATATTATAACTGACAAAACTGTGACTGTTGTGGTGCCCACTCGTTCTGACACTAAAACATGGATGTAGTATTAAAATAACACTTTCTTTACGCCCTGTTAAATTACTATTATTTTTATTTCTTTTTGAAAAATTCCTCTTTGTGGACTAAATGAGAATTCGCGATTACTCAGTTCAAAAGTACATTAGATTTTTCAAAAAAAACTATAAAAATAGCTAAATAATTGAATATAATGCTTTGCATGACTTACTCTGGTGTTACGTTACTGATGTTTTAAATTTGTACGAAAAATAAGAAAAATGGGCAAGTTTACAAACCCAACTGTCTCTCTAACTTTGAAAAGAAAGTAAATATAATTCGTGGTTTACAGAGTTTCTCAACAAAATATGTGAATTATAAAAAATAATATTATGAATAAATATACTCCCTTTGCTGCTATTGCTTAACTAATGGCGTATTGTTATTACTTTAGTATACTTAATTAAATTAAGCCTTGTCTTACTGTAAGGAAAACAAAATGAGACAAAAACTGTTCAATATTCTCATTCCTTACGTACGCTTGCGTAATGTTTGTATGTGTGCGTGCAGGGAAACCCTCGCACTCGCAAGGCGATGCAATAATGTTTTAAGGAACTAAAAATATTAGGCTGTTTTTACCGTGCTGTTGAGAAATGCACGAGAGCCACATGTGTGTATTCATGTTTTTTTTAGGTAAGAAGGTTCATTATGTAATGTACAGTTCCAGCTGGAACCTGGGCTTGAGAGAATGAAAGGAATTTCGTAATTAGAATCTTTGCTTAGACTATTAAGACTTCTACTTAAACAATCTACACAATGGAATCTGCCAAACTGGTCTTGTTCATAAAAGGGTTACATAATGCACTATTCGCGTACAAAAGAAGTTCGTTTAATATTCGTTTTCGAAAGTTTTCAATTATGTGAAACAAATAGTAGCTATCAGAGAAATGTAAATACAGGAATTGGTAAAAAACAGTCATCAAGCTCTTCAATCACAACAAGTATTGAACTAAATGAAAATCTCTACGATATATTCTGAATAATATTTCACACATTTACTCACTGGATGTGCATTACTCAAGAAACCTATCACAGTACATGCAGAACAAAGTAACGTAATAAAATGGACTTTTTATCAGACGAATTCAGTTTTTTCTTAATTAAAGTGTGTACGTAATGCTGTTAAAACATAATTTTTAGAGAGATGAAACAGTAGTTAAAAGAAGTAGAAAACACATTGGGTAATATATTTTTAGCTAGTATAAATGGTTTAAATGATAGATTTTATGTTATTGAAACATAACATAATTGGTCAATAAGACTTGATCATATGTTAAAAGAAACCATAATATCTAGATAAGACAATGAATATAAATATATTATACGGATAAAATACATCGATAACATAAGATAAGCGAGAATACTGAAATATTATATCACTTTTTATAAATATAGCATTTTTGTTAAACTGCGTATGCACATTCTTAGAACATAACATATGCATTGTTAAACAGGGTGGATCTTAAAATATAACTACTTTATCATTGTTTTATACGTGTAATAATATGTTTCCTTTTTCTTATATAGTAAATTTCATTAAACCTTAATGCTTAAAGTACTTTTTGGATAATTTTTGAATGACTGTTCTTCTTATTAATAATATTTTACTTTGTTGACTTAATCTATAAGTTTAAGAAATGATTTAAGACATAGATTCATTTCCGAAGTTGTGAGGAGTTATTGGATTTACAGGTTGAAAACATTGTTAACAATCTCGTTCATTCTTATCATTTTAGCTTTATATTACTGATTATTTCTAGTCAGTTTATGATACTCTTAATTAATTTATAAAACATACTTTAAATTATTTTTGTGTGATCTTTGAGGTTTGAGTAGAATCTAAGAATATTACGTTATCTTCCTAGAAAATCAACTATGATGATTCCATATGTGGTAAAGTTCTACGACAACTTAAACTCTTCTGCAGTGTATATATATATATATATGTGCAATTTTATTTTTATTTCAGATTTAATAGATTAAGCTGATCCATGTTATGTTTTCTTTGAATCAACACAGCAATACTTTATTTTTACATAATATATTATATATACATACACTTTCTGAATTCCGGTATCATGGTGCTGTTTCGAACAGTAAATCGTCTAAACTCCAAGCTTTAACTTTAGTAGAGGAATTTTATATTTACTAGCAAAGGTACCCACCCAAGGTGTGACATTTAATTTGTTGCCTTCACTTCGATAGCGTGCATGTGTGTCATTTGTCAGCATTAAGGCAGTAGCTAGGGAGAAAATTCAAATGGCTACAAAACTCGTAAAAATGGGAACATGAATAAAGTATGGAGTTTGAGAATCCATCGGGGGCATACCAAGAAACCTTGAAAAGGTCCTGGCGATTCGAGGTTGGAAGTTGTTAAATTTTTCGTTACAGACATACAAATACAAGCTGCTTTATAGTAAAGATGTTTACATCGGCTTCAACTTTATACCAACATTCTAATGCAAGGAAAAGAACAATAAAATTATACTTAGCACGGTACTGCACCTTATATGGGCTCCAAGGGGAATTCTGGGAAAAAATAGAGAACATCCACTCTATTGTCTTTGGTAAAACATATACTTATACACAAAATGACATACATCAAACCCTACTTCACAATGACAAAGATATATGACTGCACCTGTCTAATTCTACCCATCTAAGCAAAGGATTAAGTAAGCCCTGTATTCTTATGATAATGATGAGCAGATTTAGGATATAAGGTTAACACGTGCATGTGAAAACAGAAACAGTCAATCAGGGAGAGAGCTTAGCTAGAGGCCTCAATCTCAAAGCACAAATATACTGGTGGTGAGCAGCAGATTTCTAGTGGGAAAATATTAATACATTTATAAATAAATATATATATATGTGTGGGTGGGGGGTGTATCAATATAGATATAATAGAGTTAGAATTAAAGGTGGACATGGTTTGACGCTACAAAGTTACTGTTGCATAAAGCATAGTGTTTTATTTAACAGCAACTCAAAAGTATAGGTTGATTGCTTGTTTGTCTTTAATTATGCCCAAAGCTACACCACGGGTATCGAAACCCGGTTTCTAGTGTTGTAAGTCCACAGACATGCCGCTGTGCCACTGGGGGCAGTATCCGTTGAAACTAGTAGTGGGAAATGTGTCTAAATTAGATGTAGGACTAGCAGCCGTAGAGAACATAAGAATTATTACCATTGGACAAGAGAAGTAGGTCTGAAAGTAATATTGATACATACTCATGAAAGTTAGAAATGCTATAAAACATGAAACTAGAAAGATTTTCAACCCATTTTTTTAAAGAAATCATGTTATAGTAGTTGTTTACTTGAGAAACTAAGCAGTTAGTAACTTGTGAAGATGACAGTCTCTGCGAGAAACCCGCATAAAGACATTTTGTGAGCAGATTTACTAAATAACGTATAGGACGAATGCACTGCTATGTCATTACCCCTTGAAGCAATGCTTACGTCGTGTAAGTAATAAGTAAGGCCTGTTGTGTTGCATAAAACTTGGTGAACTTATTCACCTTCAATTAGTCTAGACTTAACAGTTTGGTTTGTAGAGATGAACTATTGTTTAAAATTAGTAACGTTTTTTTTCATTCTCAAGTTATCTCTTCTGGTATTGGCTGGATAAAAGACAAGGTTATTGGTCACTTTTGCGATCGTGTTATTGTTAGTTATAAGCTAACAATAGGGTTTCTATGATGAATGACATTCTAGACTTTAAAGTCATGCGAACTTTGACAATATCTCAACTTTTTACTGTGACCCTAGGAGAGGCTTCCAAAGTTTGTAGAGTTCCACCAATCATCTGTCAAAATTTAGTTATTGGCTCACTCTGAGATGAAACTCCTTCAGTAACGTTGCCGACACGCGGACTTTCACTTATAACAGCTATAGTGTAGACAGTGCCAAGCACTTTCTCTATCAGCACTAGACCAGACACATATACACACACACACGCACCATAAAGTTGAAGACATATTGGTCCTATCAATGGGTGTGCGAAGAATTAGTGACCGGGAACAACATGTATACTACCTTGAAATGTACAATACCATTACTAAACTCAACTTGAGTGATTTAGTTTACTGTAAAACAAATATTAAACACGCAAGAAAGCCTGCAACAAAATGATGAAAGCCAGAATTCAACCAACCATTCTTGATAGAATAGCACAACGAGCAACTGTTGTTACCATTGACCAAAAATCGCAGTAACTTTGAAAGTCATGCCGATGGTGTTATAGACTGCCCACCGTGATGTCCAGGTTGCAAAAAAAAACAAAAATCAATAGGTTTTCTTATAAGCAAAGCAGAATCACTGCTGAGACCACGGATTGCGGAACAAGTGAAGAGTGGCCCATAAAGGTGTTTTTGTTCAAGGAAGAGCTAGAAAAGATAACAAAGAAATTATAAGAGCAAAATATGTCACCCACAGGACATTAATACAGGAAAAAGTCACCGGGAATTCTGAGGAGCCTCTTTTCCCATATATAAATACTAGCATTGGAACTTCATGTAAGGTTGTTCACAATGTATAAACGTTTTGTTTTATTTTTAATATTGATTCCTGTATGTCAGTTTATATTAGCTTATCACAAGTTTGCTTTTTCTCCAAATTATTTTGAGTTATAAAAGTTAATCTTTGTTTTGTATTACGAACTCACAGGTTTTGCAATAGTAATCCTTATATTTCATTTTAACTTTTATTAATATAAGTTCAGTTAAATAAATATCAAATGAACATCATTATTATTTTTCTTTCTTTCTTTTTATGTCATACAGTGAATATAATTTTAGTGTCTGCTACTCACATTTTTGTGTCCTCGGGTGGGACAGTGCTTAGTTTGTGGACTTACATTGCTAAAATCCGGGTGTGATTCCCAAAGGTGAACATTGTAGATAGTCCAGTGTGGCTTTACTCTAAAACAAACAAACATATTTCGTTCTATGAATTACCTTGGTTTTCAGTATCAGTGTTCTGCACTACAGTGTTTCAGTTATTTGTTAAACTTGACATTTTCTTCTAACCACTGGCTTCCAAGTTGGGTGTCGTGGCAAGTTGCTAGGGATGTCACGAGAGTTTCACCAAACCAAGAGTAATTAAGAACATAAAAAACTCTATAAAAACAAGACAAATTCCATGTGGCAGAAGTGGTGTTGCGCAACTCATGGTAATTGGGTTAGGGTGTCGTCAGTGAAAACGTTTGGGAACCATTGTTCTAAACCTTTGATTAAGTTAGTGTGGAATTTTTTTCGGATGTATCAGTATTGCTGCAATTTTTGGTGTTGTGAGTGGTTATTTACTTTTATATTTTTTTGTAAATTATTGTTATTTTCTTACTCTGATTTAGGTAATAAATTTGCATAATTTGAAAGTCATTTCAACTTTCTAGAAAATATATTTGATACATAATTTGTAAATATTCTTATGCTGTTAAGCAGAGTAGGAACGCTTAATAAGATGTATGACTTATGCTTTAATTTCCGAGTGGAAATAACATAATGAGTTTGAGTTTGTTATTTCTGTAAGTAGAATGTTTTCATTTGTGAAGACATTTTGTACTCACTCTTATATATTTGTTGACATATTCTTCGTAAGGTTCTGTGTAGCATGTCCTGTAAAACTTACCGTTCAATACGGAAAACGTTTCTTACCTATATGCTCAATATTTATCATAAATCTCACATACATAATATGCAGCTTGAGTTAATTATTAGCTGGAATAATCTGATTATTAATTAACTTCAATTAATAGACTCTTAACCAAAATATATAAAATATTTCTGGTTTGTTATACTTCTTGCAAAATATTCCTGGTTTGTTATACTTGTAAAATATTCCTGGTTTGTTATATTTTTAAAATATTCTTTTACTTGAATTTGGTAATAGATAAATTAAGATAAATTTGAAAATGCCTCTCTAGTCTAAGCTGGTTTTGATCAACTGCATTTTAATCAGCATTTAGCACCAAAACATAACATCAATTATATTGCACTGCACATAAAACAGTGTCTTAGATAAACGTTTGGTTACTTTCACGGTCCAGTTCAGATCAAGCTTTTTGCTTGTAAACAAAGGACATTGAGTTTTGAGAAACAAAATATCGACCTGTAATGCTATTTTACACACTTCTGACTTGAAATGTGTAATGGACTAATTAGGAGAAATTGAATAACATGTATTCAGTAAGCGTGGTTTTTATCACAAATATTAGGTTAATGAAAAAGAGTGTCCTTCAGTTTGGAAAAACAATAAGTGTAACTTTTATGACCTCCAAATAAAGTGAAATTAATACCTTATTATATATAAAAATCTTAGGAGAAAGTAAATAGAAAGACAAATGTTAACATCATTTAGCACAACTATAATTTTAGCTTTTAGATCTGTATTTCTTCAAATATTTGTAAATGAAATAAAATGTATGCAGTACATATTCAAATTTCTCTGAGGTTTTTGCCAATCTAACTTTTATGCAGGTGGTGATGTAAACAAGCATTTAAAAAAGGCCTTCTCCAAAGCCTTCTCACAAGAGTTTTCATATCAGAAAAAACTAATATAGTTGAAGAAAAACAATCAAATCGTCTATTCTCGTTAAAATAAGTATTTTATTGCAATATAACTCACATGTCCTGTGAAATTAGGTAAGACTTATATCCTTCTATAATTTTATTGCAATATAACTCACATGTCCTGTGAAATTAGGTAAGACTTATATCCTTCTATAATTTTCGATATGCAGTTTAAAGTTTTCTTATTATCTTGAATAACTTATTACAGATTGCAAATCCATTCTACATTAATACACAAGGTGTAACACTAAAAAATTAAAGTTTTGTAGTGGCGTCTGTTCAAAACTTGCAGTATTAATCATTAAACGTTTCTCGAGATCCGACGTTTCACACAATGCAAAATGGAACTCATGAGTCTTTAACATATGTATAAAAAGCATACATACACTCATGGTTTTGCTGCAATTGTTCTTTATGGCCTAGTAGTTACCGTGTTGGGTTACTTATCAAGGATCCAATGTTCGAGACATTATGCCCCTGAAAATTCTCTGCACCGTCAACTGTGGGGTGCGCCACAAAAGTGACAGTCAATCCTATTATCCAGTTTAATGATCCGAACAAACAGTTTGTAGCTATGGGTACTGATAGCTGAGTGTATTTCCTCTGGCTAGTAGTTCAAGGTTCTGCATGTTTATACGTGAATCCTCACCGTTTAATCCACCTTTGCAAAAGCAGCTGCTCTGTTTAAAAGTTCTAATTTCAAAGTCTTTTATTTTTACTTCGTTAAAGCCATGACAAAAATAATTTGAAAACAACCAAGGAGATAAAAGAAAAGATCAGAGGAAGATGAGAAATTGTAGCGTAATACCATTTCTCAAGAATTTGTAGGTTTACAACTCCTTAATCAATAAATAAGTAGACATCCCTAGTAAAAGGAACCATCAATAGGAACTTATTATCAAAATTAAATAATTTATATAGATCATAACTATAAAGTAATGCATAAGTTAATAAACCAATCCTACTTAAAATTTCACAAAAAGCACATAACTAAATATGGAATAAAACGAAAAGCTATTCTAATTAGAATGTATTAAATTATTAACTGATTAGCTTCTCTGTTAGTAATATCTTAACAGAATAGTTCCTCAAAACTGTTCTTTCGTTTCTTATACCAACTTCCTTTCATCACTACCAATGAAATTCTGAAAGTATCACAGGTTCACCGTATTGAGTATAGTAACGTATTATACCAACATTGTGCTTCATGAAATAAAAAATGAATGCGTGAGTTACAAACAATACGGATAAATCATAACTAATCATCGAGGACTTTTCTATTTTACTTAGAAAACCATTATTTGTTTAGCACTTTATTAGATCATTTGTTAGCTTTAACTCGAAATGACAATAGATAATGAATATTTTCTTTAATCAACATATTTAACGCACTTACGATATATCTCTCTATCTCTTTCTTCACCGATTATTGAGTATTGAGAGATTTTGCTAAAACTTTCTAATACAATGAGTAAAAATAAAACAAATTAAATTTATCTCCTAATGGTTTGTCTTTAATCAATTTCGTAACATTAATTGTATTTTACTTGAGGTTACCAGTTTGTCTCCATGGAGAAATCCTCTTCCAGTTACCACTCGCAAGAGAAATGCATTAGAGAAAATATGTTTTGACATCAAAAGTACAGAGGTTCGCATCTTGTTTTTTACCAGTCATTTTAACGGATAATTATATAAAATCCAAAAAATATTAGCATATAAAGAGATAATATCACGAGGAAAATGTGCTAAATATTATTGCACTGTTTGTGATAAGGCTTATAAAATACATTGCATTGTGTACGTATAGGATAGAAAAGAAATGTTGAATATGTTTTTTAGTTCAAAGCTATGTGACTTAAACCTAATTAATTAATTTATTACAAATAAAATATATACGTTAACATAATGTGTATAGGAAACATAACCTATAGCACCAAATGTTAAATTTATCCATGCTAGTTTGTATTACTTATATTCATACACTGACTCATACGATCTTATGCACGGTTCTGATTTTAAATTTTCCATAAGACAATCTATTGATTGGCATAAATTGTATCAAAACACATTTCTAAAAATTCGGTGTATATATGTGTGTGTGTGTGTGTCTGTCCTTTTAACATATAAACCACTGACGTTGTCAAGGGCAAAAACGGGTAAATTATATTTACGCACTTCTGATTCAAAGAATATGGCGGTTGCCAACTTTTGTCTTACCGCCTAAAGGCACCTCAATTACTTCATATTTTAACATTGATGTATAACACACGACTGAAATAATAAACCTGGACATATATTTATCTATATAAAGTTTTGTTTTAGATCATGATTATATTAGCAAAAAAATATATTAGCAGGCGAATGGTTTAAAGTATACAATTATATTTTTTTTACATTTAAATATATTTGAAACATAAACAAAAAAAAATAATATGTATACTAAGTAACTTAAACTTGCAGTCTTAACAATCTGTATTTATATTTAAGTTTGAGCTTCCATATACTTGTTTACCATGTAGAATACTGCTCTGGTATTAATGTGGTTCAGGACTAGCCTCAGTCCTCGAGTCTTCGTTAGATATCATTGGGATTACAGCCAAAAATATCGCAAACAGTTATAATATGTAACTTAATACAGTCTAATCATTACAGGTTCTCTGGTGCGTTTACTTACAACATTACATATTTCTAATTAGCTGGTTATACTAAATTGTATATTTTATTTCAAATAATTATATTATGTATTGTTAGCTTATCTTTTTTATGAAAAGTTAAAACACAAGAATAATGTCTCATATAGGCTAATTTTGTGTATTTTATATATAATTTTGTGATTTAATTGGCATTCACCATGCAAGTACACTCTCCATAAAGTCAGCCCCAGAATATGAACAAAATATTAAGGCAATTCTGAAACTATGTTGCATTTGGATTAGAACTTCATAAAATGTGGTCGGATAGAAAAAAATCAATAGAACGCCTTGATGAGACTCAAATATACTGCTACAGTAACAATTATTGAATTGTTAATTGTTTCCAGAACACGTTATATCATTATTATTATTAGTTCTAAATTAAGATGTTATACATATCTAATTAAGATAAGCACGTAGACAAAGATTGATCTTCAGACTGCCCACGTTGTAATATTATTAAAAAACGAATTACTGTGGCATTATTCGCATTTATTTAGGAAACGGAATTTATAGATGGAAACATTAAATAGTTAACGAAATTACTGGATAATTTTAAACACTTAAGATGTTAGGTGATTGGTAAACATTTGTAAGTATCAGTTAAACAAGAGGTACATATATCTAGAGAAAACTTAAAGGCACATGTCACAAAATACAGATCTATAAGTTTTAATAAGACCATATGATCAATGTCTAAGCATATTCAGAATATTTCATTTATAGAGATGTATTAAAGGTAAGAGCTCAAAAAAGTTCTGGAAAGTACATAAAGTTGTTTGAATGTTACGCGTATGATTTAGAAAAAAGTACTATAGAATTACGTAAAGAATATTACAGCTTAATTAAGAAATGGTTGAGCTGTGAATGAGCCGTTGCATATGTGATTAAGAAGAGTACATGAAACATTTAGCTTAACAATATAAGGCAGTAGAGACGAGATTAAAGATTAAAAAGAGCAGAAGTTCATGCATTATTAAAAATAGTTATACATGTGTAGCGCTTCTATTACATACACCTTTTGATGATTTAGTAATGAACTTACGTTCCTTCACACTTCATCCATCTTCATCGTTCATAGATGTATACAAGTTGTTGATAACAAAGAGCTGAAATAAATAATTGAGAATGAATGTAATACAGATTCACAGGCCATCTCTCTAACAACATTTTTTTTTATTTTCTTCTTATCGAGACCTGACAGCGTCCTCGATCTCCCTTATAAAATACTTTAGTAGAAGGATAAGTAGTCTCTGGTGGCTTGGAAAGTTTTGAGTTTACGGATCATTTAAACATAAGTGGAAGAAAATGGTATAAAAAGTAAAGAGATCAAGAAAAAATGAAGAATAGCTCTATTGTAAAAAGATGGGGAAGACGTATTAACTCTGCATTGGGATCTTACTGTTATTCTTCCCGCACTGATGTGCGAGAGATGATGAATGATTCACAGTAGGACAAGAGACTTCCGCTAAAAACATCTACTAGTTTGCTTACTCACAGTCTAGGACGTGTCGAGTGGTTGATTAAAACTAAAATAATACTTTCTGCAGCATTTATCATGCTTGATGATTTTGTTGTTGTTGTTTAGAGTTAACTCTTCAGGAAGGTTGAAGAAATTTAATGGATAATAAATTAACGTGACTATCACTTCAACTCATTATCGTTAAGCTATTGTAGAGGTTATCATCAGTTATCATTATATTGAGATGAAGATTATAGTTTTATGATATGAGAATGAATTATTTGATATATATATATTTATACATTAATATATTTAGCATACATTAGTCCAAAATACTTGCTAATGTTACATTTAAAATATTTGTTGTTTTATAAATACAAAACCCAAACTTGTTGCGAATTTGATGTGTGAGTTCATTAAAAAAACAATCAAATTATTTCTTAAAGAAACACATCACCACTAAATAAGTGTTTTATGGGGTTAATTGCACTCTTTATCTTAGAATCGGGATATTAACTTTTATTTTATTTTTGTTGTATGATATCGATTTGGCGAAAAATGAAAAATAATGAGTCGTATATCAGTAGAAATTAATTTCACTAACATTTTATTTTCTTCTAAATAACACTTACATAAAGTTATTTTTGTTTGGTAAATTCTTACATTTTTGCTATGTCTTGCCAACAGTTTTTAACTCTATATTTTGATAAGTCATCTCGTGGTATCAGTGTTGAATTATGATATAAAAACATGCAAATAAATATGTAACTCAATAAATTATAAAAAAGTCATATAAAAAACTAAGAAACATATTTGCCCTCCATTGGCTCAGTGGTAATTCTAAGGGTTTATAACTCTAAAAATCGGGTTTCGATACCTGTGGTAGGCAGAGCAGTATAAGTCCAGTGTGTAGCTCAGTGTTTAACAACAAACAATCAATCATCTTAATTTAACTAGTTCGTTTCTTCAGTTGTTTATGAAGAATAAATCGATTTGCTGAGATTTCTTAATGACGAAGATATTGAAGTGTCAAACTTCATTCTCAACTACGTACCATGGTACTTGAACAACTATTATGATTAACAAAGTATATGAATCATAGTTAAAGTAGCTTATAACCTGAACGCTTTAGGAAGGTAGACTTTCTTTTCATAAAGTGTAAAAAACATATATACGTTAACAATATAATTAAACTTCAGCTGTAATAAGTCTCTAAATCTAACTTAATTATATTAAATATCTCATCTAAATACCTCATCTAAATATTATTATAGTAAACTTACTTAGATATGTATCATTTCGTTCCAAACAGAGTGTTCGTACATGCATTACCTACTTGCATTTAATTTTTCCAGATGGTATTCGTAAAAGTAGCGTATCGCAGCTCGATCCCTATCTGGTTTATGAAATTTGTTCTTAAAGTAAAATTATACCTATATCTATATTCATTTATACTTCCCTTGAAAAAACCAGAAAGCCATAATTCAACCAGGGTTTTCTAAGGTACCTTAATATTAATTTTTCAGTAACATCGTTAAATATCCTCTCAGCAAAGTGCCGTTTGTTTAATTATTCGAAATAGTCATTTATTTTCAATTATTCAGCATTGTTCCCTATCCAATGCTCCTTATGTGTGGCTAATTATTCATAATTAACATAACAGAACGACCATTTCTGAAATAGTATAAGATATAATAGTATAAGATATAAGGCGATATATTACGATATATGATTAGCAACGAATGTGAATATCAGAAAACAGATTAATCATTCAGTAACCAGATCTAGAAGTAGTAAAACAAGACATAAATGCAATCAAAATAAGAACGCATTACTTATGATATCTGATAATATTATATTCTAAGTAAAGATTTGCTACTATAATGGCAATGTGTGGTGTGAAAACATTGATATTACTGCACAGAAGTATTTGGAAGTATTCACATCTGTATCAACAAAACCGAATTTAGCTAAAAACGTTCAGGCCATGCTCGTGTGTAGATAACGTGGCATCAAAAGCGCATGCATAATTGTTTTTATGATTGGTCCAGATGATATAAACACATGTTGAATACAATATACCATGCAAAGTTTTTGCCATAAGGTAATTTAGTATTGTAAGGATTTAATAATCAACTGTTTCTTGTGTTTAGAAAGTGTGACTATTTGTATCATAAAAAGTGTCTGAAGGCTTAATGAAAACTGATGTTTTGAACAATGCTAACCTAACTATGATACTAAGTGAGCAATTCATGGCAAATGTGTTAATTATAAATAAATGTTAACATAAAACCTTTGTCAATGTAACACAATATTTGAAATTATCCAAAAGTGTTTCTGCTGCACAAGATTTTCTTTACTTTTTCTTACTTTATTAGTTTTTGAATATATATAATTTCTATGCTGTAGGAAATAAAATTTCGATATAGTGTAAATCATCTTTCACAACATAAAACTTTATCTAAATTTACACCATTCCTTATGTAAAGAAGCGTAACAAGAAAGTGATCCACTAATTTGAAGGAGCTATATGTTATTCTATTTATTATTCAACTATACAAACAATTCAGTTGGCATTATAACGTAATAGAATTACCATATGTTCACTGCATGTAGTTCATGAACCAGTTTCGTTGAAAATATATAGCTAGTTACAACCAATGGAACATTAGTACCCAGAAATTTAAATGGTCAAATCCACAGTCTGATTGAATCAACGTATTTGAAATAAGCTTATTTGGTAAAATATAAGGATACTCAAAAAACTACTATAATCTACGCTGGCATTTTTACAGTTTTTGTATTCATAAGGACATAGACATACTTATCACTAGTTTGTGGATGAGCTCTCTAACGTTGTGTGATAGGTAAAGACCTTAGTGCACACGTTGATTAGGAAGATCCCATATGTATTCTAGAAGATCTTAATCAGAACTTCTTAACTGTCAATTTATGAAGTTAAAGCATCTTGTTCAAAGTAATTCATAGTATTGTTATCAGTATTGTTCATTATATTATAATATATTAGAACAAGTCTGGAGAAATAGCATCTTGGAAAATATTATCAACTGGATTAAAAATCACGTCATGCATCAGTCAATAATGTAACTACCCTTCAGAAATATGATAATATCTGTATATGAAAATTCATGATGTCAGAAAAACACGTAGGTCCAATAAGTCTTGATACAAAATGATTAAAACCCTATAACCCGAGCGCTTTCATAAGCGTTCGGGTTATAGGGTTTTTATCGTCTTGTATATGCACATTTACTCTGACTCCTCCAGTTAACTTAACTAAACCTCTACCACAGTAGTCATATTGAGAATGTTGCACTGGAAATAATGTCGACTTTCTTGCTTTTTAAACGTATTACCGTTTATCATCGGTAGAGAAATGAAACTTCGACACAGCTATGAAGACCGCATGTCCCATATGGGGCTGTCGTCAATTCTGAGGATCTAAAAACACTATCAAAAGATCAATACGGTAACTGCGTGAAATTGAAATAGATCTTCTTCAGACCCGTATAAAGTGAAACGAGTTGTCATTTACTTCTGTGATTATTGGTTACCAATATATGAACAGTTATGACAAAATCCTCCTGACACAATTTGTTTAATTATCATGCAACTCTACAGAAACAAGAAAGGAATTGAAAATTTCCGTGAAACATCAAACCAGTAATTTCAAAATGTTCCCAAAGACACAAGTTAAACATTCACATAACTTATCAGATATCGAATTTTAGAATCACAACAAAAGTAATTTTCATTAATTCTCAGAAATGTTTGCCATTATATGTTTAGTGAAATATAATTAATAATAAATAAATATAATTCAAATAAGCTTTTAATATTACATATTCATAAAATCAAATGCTTTAACATAGATTCGAATCCGGGAAAAAGTCTCACCCTATCACCATGCTGTGTAAGAGCAATAACATTATATATATATATATTAGCAAGAATTGTATAGAGAAAAATATTAGATAATGTTCTCCTTTCTTTTTCTTTTGTTATTAAATCCCTAGTGACCTCATAAGATGCTAATTGCATACTCTGCTTTGTAGAAATTATTAATTGACTCATTTAACTGATTAAGTACTTGTTTCTTTTAATTCAAAGTCGAAATTAGAAATATGCTCTATTTCAAGGTGTTTTTTATCTCCCTTCTTGGGTAAAAATCCTAGAATAAAATAGCCCTTGTACACCATCTGACAGTTTCCATTTACTATACCAAATATTGCGGTAATCGAGCCAGCTAACCCTGGGTGATGGATGCTAGCGCAAACACACATATAATAGATAATATTTACAGTAAGATTTTCAACCACCAATATAACATATAATCATGCTAGTGTGTTTTGTTTAGTAGCTGAAAAATCTTCTCTTTTATCGATTATCTTAAAATATTTAATTCACTCAGTAAAACGTTAATGGCTGGTGTGTTTGTAATTTGTGGGAAAATAATAGGAACTAATCTAAATAACACCACTAATAAATATGAATTCGTAAGAATTACTTTAATGATGTGAACGAAGTAAACAATTAGAAGGCAGTAACTCCTGCTAATGACTTATGTTTTTTTGGTAATACGTAATATTAGCGTTGAACCTAGACATACATCTATGACAAGTAACACAGGACAAAAAACATTGTTTTCACTATTGTTTCAAGACAACTTAGATAACTTTGCTTAATTTGGAAAGCAATAGATTTTTATTTGAAGGCGATTATCGTTTAAGACTTTTATGGTATGTATATACATATATACAAGCATGTTATGTGCCAATTTTATGACGGACAATGGGAAATACTTTTTATGATATTAGATAAATTATAGACGAGGATATCAAAACACTAGATTATAGGAGTAGGTTGAATTGTGTCTCTATGATATTGTAGTTTTCTGTTTACGCTGACCTTCAACTCTGACATTAAAAAAGAGTATTTGAGCTAGGATTTAGTACTCACGTTGACTTCATTTTGTGGTTTTGCAGACTATAACATATTACACGCTATTGGTAACGATCTTCATGGCTAGCTAAGAACTGCAATTGTGGGAACATCAGCTCTTATCCTTGCAGCAAGTTGAAGATAAAACCAGCACCCAGTGGAGCTTTAAATGTCTTTAGGTAAGGAAGTTTATTTGATATATATATCATTCTTGATAAACTAATCTTTTTCACTCCTAGATTACGAAAGTTTTTGGTTGTCTTATTTTTCATATAGTTACATCTTTTAGATATTCGCGCGGTTTATGCAGAATTTAATATAAGTAGCATCAAGTACACAGTAGGTAACAGAAATGACAGTTGACGGCTGTAGTTTTGAACTATATTAATCATCATCATCTTCACTAGGCTGATGACAAGGGATGGAACTCAATGTTTAGAAGATATAAACAAATATATATTACGTTATAGCAACTACCACACGATATTTAAATGCTACGTTTGAATTTTGACTTAGATTAACAATAAAAAAAGAAATAAATTCATGCGGGTATTATGTAGCATTATATATTATTCACAGCGGTTATTGGTAGAATATGTTAACATGTATTATCTTAATTAAACAAGAAACAAATGAATTATACAAACAATTAACATTTAAATAATACTGTTTTACAATATCTTGAATGCAATTAATTTGGTAGTAAAATATCATAAGTATAGAAGGAAGAACGATGCATAGTTTCGCTTGTTTTTTATGTTACAAATATTAAAACTGACGACTTATCTATTGTCATCAATGTATGCTATGCTTATTGTATTAAATAAAACAATAATTGCTTTAATATATGTTTTTTAGAGTTTTATAGAAACACAGAAAATAAATACAGTCTCACAAGGTAAACAAAGAAATCTAATTTTGAAATATAATGAGAGCTAAGTTTAAAGCAACCTTAATGTGCTACGATTAACCTTATTTTATAATACAGATGTTCCAAAAACCCATGTTGGCTTTGGAAGTACATTCTCTATTATTCGGCGAACTTTTCATTGGCCGCGCAACTTCCATTGCAATAAACTTTTGTTAAGGATGGCGCGGTCAATCTTAGCTCACGTATCTTGATAAACTTTCCGTACACCTCTGGATGTTGACTTCCAAGATCGTTTATAGTAGATTAAAGGCACGAAGGTCCATTTGAGCTGTGATCGAATTATACAATTCCAATTTTTTATCCATTTTTTTCCTGAAAACAAATACTGATTTTGAAATGTAACTTGCAGCTTGTGAACGATTTTCTTGTGATCCATCGTGAACTTCAAATTAATGTTTATTAATTGGTAAAGGTACTTAAATATATGCCAACTTATGTCCTTTTGGATTGGATCGTTCTCTTTCGTAGCCATATAATTCAATTTGCGTATGATAGCTATCCTCTATATGTGATTCTGCAGCCCGATACTCTCCTAAACTTTCTATAGTGAGAATTTTCCGTTTCCACTGAGAACATTGGGTGGATCCTTTTTTATAATGCAATGTAACTAGGCTCTTCATGCCTAGCAATTTCATTAAATGAGTAACCTTTATAATACATTAAAATACATTCCTTCAGTCATATGTCTAACCGGAACGGCATTGTACAGTTGAATTGATGGAAATTCCTCCATTAGGCTAATATATATTTTCTAAAAAATGTTGCCTTTGTCATCACTGCCTGCATTTGCGGCAATACGCAACTGTAATAACACACATTAATCGTTCATATGAAGTTTGATTAATTAATAAGCAGAGATATTAAAGAAGAAAATTCAACGATACCGTTTGAATCATGCAATTCAATTCAACATTTATTTTGTGTTTTCCTGGCCGTAATAATGCATTGTTTTGCTAATAGTGTTTGTAAGTTGTGACGAAGGTTTTAATACAACTCAGTTTATTAGCTTGCCTATATATTCTAAAAACAGTGTATAAAATATTCAAGGTATTGGTTAAAGTTTGGAGATTATCGTTTAAGGTCGACAGTTACAAAAGTGGTTGCTGTGATGGAAACATTTTCATCAAAATTTTGTTTTCCTAATATTAAAAATATTTCATAAAAACATGTGGCCTTATTAAATTTCTTGATTGTTGCTATATTATTTCACTCTTCTGAGGATCCTTTAGTAAGTAAAACAAATTATCGATATAACTCAAAATATCTGAAGTACAAACAATTTAAAAAATAAGGACTAGTTTGTACAAATATTTGTATTTGTCTACAGATTCACCAAAACACAGAAAAGGAAGACGATAAAGATTAGAATAAATGTTTTTTCTGTAGGTAAAGATGTGACGATTCACAGATAACTTGTGTGATTCAGATACGTAAGATGACTACGTCAGTATCTCATAAAAATAGTATTTGTACATCTATGATCGCTATCACCTTTGCTTGTAGAGCTGTGCTAGTATAATTAGAACTGAAGTTAGTATCAGAAGTTTTAATGAAAATTACCATCGAATAATATCAATTGTACGTGGTAATGGACCTATAACAGTATTTATTATTTTTATAGAAATGTCTTAATTATTAGACTGACTATTTATATTTAGCAGTAAATAACAATAATATGAGGACATTCTTAAACACAGATATTGCATTAAGTTTCATTTTTATCACCACGAGATAATATAAAGCATATAAAAGTTGCAGGTACTTGAAAGTGTCCATGGTGTTTTCAAATTGTTTTTATATTCTTGTAGCATATGCACATTACTATATTTTGAGAAACAATGTATGAAGGAATTTTCATTTAAACTTTGCATTAAAAATTAAATTGTATTAGTTTTTTGTACTTACATTTACCTCTTTCAGTTATGAAAATCGATATCTTACCCTTCGTATAACATTCACTCGAGTGGTTAATATATGATTCTATACGAAATGCTCACAAGATTCCTATGACGTTCCGTCTAAGGAATCTTCTTCGAAAGTCGAATAATAAATAATAATGGCTGAATGTGAGAGCATATATGTGTAGTTTATCGTATCAAGCAAAATTGAACTTGATAAACACTGATGGATCAATGAAACATTTACAATACTCGACATTTATTTGTATACTATTTTTGTTTCATAATTTTAACTTCAATCAATCAAAACATTTATAAAATATTAAACATATTTTAACTTTCGTATTTTTCCTTTGTATAATATTTCCTTAATAACAAAGAAAAACAAGAGATATGTTTTAAGAGATAGAAAAATATCACTGCTTTGAAACATTGCAACACAATGTTATTATTATACTAAATAAATTTTAAGTTGTTAATATGAAAAATGTTGAAAACTTGATTGATATTATTGACAGTGATTTAGATTAACAATTCAAGGAAGAAACCATCAACGGCAAGATTCTTTTTGTTTCTCTTCTTATCAATATTTCTAAATACAGTCCAACGGTCATTGCCCTTAATTCCCGATTGGCAGACCAGTTTATGGATTTATCTTGTATAGAAATAGACAGCGCCAGTTGAATTGGATTTGGTTTACGCTTCCATCTATTTCTCCATTATCAAACATATACACATGGAAGCTGGATATTATCCAATAACTGTACATTTCATCAATATACTGTATCAGTTAGAGTCCGGTACGTTATTATTTTCATTCTGAGTTCTAATTAAGGTTCATAAGTGTGTCTCGTCAAAGATCCTGTAAACATTTTACAAAAAAAAGCAATATTTTTACCTTGTTTATTTTTAATTAATAAAGTGACTTAACGGTCACTTATATGGAATTGTTTCGATCACTTTCTTGTGCAATAGAACCCTGAAATAGTTAAGAAAAGAAAAGAAACATTTTCCTTAGGATTTAATTTCGTATAAGGACATTGAGGAAAGAAATACTGGTAGTAGAATTGTTGTTATTTGTTGATGATGAAAATTCCAAATACCTTGATTGTTTTACGGAGGATTTTTTCGATTTCATTTTTTATACAACAAACGTGTCCGAAAAATACATTTTTTTTACAAATCCTATTTCTTCATTTATTGAGCTAGACCAGTGATTCCCAAACTCTTTTAGTCAGAAGCTTACTTGATATGAATAGAAAAAGTTTGAGGCCCCATAACATATAACTTTAGCATGGCGATTGAAAAACAGTGCCGTAGTAAAAACAATAACATCTCCTTTCGACATACTGTATCATTTACTTAATTCAACACAATTTTTATTGGCTTATTGTTTATTTAGAATTAAAATTATTTCAGTATCTTTGTTTTCGGCCCATTTTTTGGCGGTCTCTTAGAAAAAGCTTTACGGACCCCAAGAGGGGCCGAAGCTCCTACTTGGAAAAACACTGGACTAGACCATGTGAATAGCGTAATAAGATTTATGTTCCTCATGTAAACATATAAGATTTCCACTGTAATTGCCTTACTTTGTTTGAAGCCAACTGAATTTGACTGTTTAGATTGTGTTTTAGTGTTGTTTTCGTTAATACTAAGTATACTATTACTGTCTTTCTACACATATAAGTCTACTCGTTATTTAACGTTTTGGCAGAATTTGTACTTTTTTTTATTTAACTTTCCTCTAGATATATAATGCAACTTAGTTTCTCCTACAGAAATGATGCAATCAAATAGCTTTTATATATAAAAACTGGTTTGTCCATAAAAACGGGGTTATATTTTCAAGGTTTTATTTAATTCAATCCCATGTATGGAAAAGTAGAGTAAATTCAGTATATTAGTGGTGCTCCATAAATAAAGAAAGCATGAGAAAAGAAACCCCATAACCCGAGCGGACTTTCCGAAAGTGCTAGGGGTTACTGAGCTTCTTTTCTGATGCTAAAAAGTTTTGTTGATCATGTATGCTTTGCAATATCATGAATTGAGTTCAAGAAACTTTCTTCAAGGTATTCCCTGATACTTATCGACCATTAACTTTCTAATGTAAGGACTTGGATGAATAAATTATATAAAGTCTAGTAGATTAAATACTTAGCTTGCTACTGTAGACAAAATACAGTTTCAAAAACTCTCGAAGGAATCTTATTAATATTTATTAAAAAAACAAAAAAACTTCTCTACAAACAACCTTTGAGTTTTGTAACATCAAGCAACACGCATTTGGTAGGAAGACCATTTCTGGTACAAATGCACACAAGTAGTAACACACAGCCATCAGATAGAATATTGAAAAAATGCCTAAATCAAAATCATTCTATGTTTTTATGTCCTACCTTTAAGATCTTATTTTTTTTGATCGGTACCTTTCAAGTAGAAATCTCGGACAAGTTTGTTAAGCTTTGTTCAAAGACAAGTTATTCATTAAAAAAAAAATCCAAATCTCTAAAGATATATTTCTTTCCCAGTTAAAATACAAAACATTTGATAACTAGAATGCAACACTTAATGCATACGACAAATTCAATTCTTATTACATTCAATAATTCAATATATCTTTAATCGATTAAACTATCATTTTCTAGATTTTGTTATTGTAGTTGCAGAAAAAGGCCTTAAGCTATTTTACGTGAGAAAAACTATACTATCAGGAAAGTAAATAATTTGATAGAGTTTGGTTGTGAGTATGGATTTTGATTATTTTTGTTAAATGGTTTTACACACACCATAATGAATATGATATACGTGTTTTGACACTTAAAAAGACGCGTAAACTTTAAGTTTCTAAACGTCATAGTGATAGTGTATAGAGGATGAAAGTTAAGCTGGCCCGCCTCTGAACTAAGTTCGGGAAGATAATATGTGTTTCTTAAACGTATGCATTTTCCTGTCAGAATCAAATGAAACTCTGAGAAGATAATGTTGGTTAATTGAAGCAGACATGTTTTATACGTGACATGAACAAGAAAGAGGTCACAGCATCAAAGTAGAAATGAAAATGTGGAATAGGCCGTGATCCATGTTTAGCATTCCTGACCGTGAATCTGAGAGCCTATGACTCGCTTCCCACAATCAAGTTTCGCATTTGCTGGCAGTGATTATACTACAAGACTGACTGTCAAATACTGCTATCCAAGTCCAAGAGTTGGTGGAAGATGGCGTTGAATATTTAGCTCCTCTCTAGTCTACCAGTTCAAAATTATAGACGATTATCACTGTAACTATACCTGAATGTACGAAACAAACTTGAAGCGGGAAGTCAGTTTCTTCAAACTTGCCACAAAGAAGATTGTTGAGAAGGGTTTTAAATAGTAAAATACAAACATCAATAAAACCTCAAGAAGAAGTTATTTGCTACTTTTGTTAACTTTCATTCTAGAAATATGTCTATGGGAATATTCTTCAAATGGTTGATAAGTATTTCATAGCACTGAAGTTTTCGACAGCTTTAACAAGTATTATTGTTAGGTGTTAAAAAAACACAATCATATATATTCATCCATATTCATTCTAGTTATTCAGTGTAAACATGTTTCATTTTGAACGAAATAGCTAAAACACGGTCTTAGGCAAATAAAAGTCAATTCGTGCATGAGCGATTTATAATACAAGGCCTACTTCGGATACAATTCATTTGTTTCTTAAATCACTTACTGAACCTACAGAGAGATGTCAAGGTTTATAGAACATGTATCCGGAAAAACCTTATAACAGTAAAAAGTAATATATTAGTATAATTGTTGATATATAATATATGTATATTACAAAATGTAATGAACACATATCAAAAACTACAACATCTCAAAAGAAAATATAAGCATAACGCATTATCTCTTCGTATGACAATGTAGACAGCTACCAGATATTTAAAAGATAGTAAGCAGTGAATATGTTGATTTCCCCGTAACCTTAGAGAACTATGTAACTTCTAAATTAATACTGCTTCATTGTGGTTTACATGATCATGGTTTGTGGTTTTATGTGGATATGTTAATATATAATACAGAACTTTCGTTATTTTACACATAAATTTATGGCAGTTTGAATAGCTTTAGGTCAGGCTAACTTATTATTAGCTATTCCTTTTGTACATTTTCAGGCTTGTAAGTTAGTCTTTTGCATGGAGCTCAGTTCCCTCAATACTATTTTTGTGTTTGTTTTACTATACTTTGCTTCGTAGAGAATGTGTGTAATAAAAAGGATCCAGTAATATGTGCGTTTGCTGGTTTGGCTGTTATGTGCGATGCAGCATGCTTTCCCAATTTTGACTTTAGAAGCTTGTATAAGCAAAGACATTTTGAAATAGGAACTTTCACAGTCTGATTATTGATATGTAATTGAAACTTTAAAGATAATGTTTTCTTACGTCACACCATTTAATAAACTGATATATAGATATATAGATAAATGCAGTGGCTCATCATTTAGTTAGCCATTGTAGGCGACTTTGAATAGAAAAATAAACAAATGAAAATTCGAGTATAGAGTGTGTTTATTCTTTCTATTTAGTTTATTTTGTTCAGTTAAAAAAAAGTCCAAAAGCATGCATGCACGCAATAGTTAAATTTAAATACAAATATTTGTGTAGCTTGGTTAACGTAATTATTTTCATTTCTTGTAAGATTCAAAATGAATAGCCTTCTTTCTAGATGTAGGCTAGAATCTGTTAAATGGGGTTCATTACATTCAAATATCGCTATGCTGATAAGTCTAGTCAGAGAACAAAACATATTTCGTGGTTGAATACAAAATACAATTAATGTTCTCTATTGGATTTTGAGTGCCTTATTCAAATCCAAAAACTGTTGAAATACTTTACTCTTAAATTTAGTTGTTTAACCTCCATTCTCGGTAATTTTTGTATTGTTTGTTGATCTGTTCGCATAATTTAAAACACGTCATCTTCACTTTCATACGAATCACTCCCACATATTATCGTCGTATTTCTTGATTATGAAACTATTATGGTCAAATTTCGTTCCATTTAAAGGTTATTAATTTTATAGTTAATTTATTCACACAGACAACTTTATCTAATCCTTCACGTGTTGTTATGAGGCGAATTAATAGTTAAAACCATTTTAGTTGTCTACGTTTTTCGAAAATATCTGTAGGCTAACCTTTATCATTTTTAAATCATGAATCCATAAGGAAGATTCTTGGAATATTTGAATTAAATGTCTTCCTTTGGTTCACGGAAGACCCGTTTCAATGTAGTAAACAGTTTATAATTTTATTTTTCGTAACACTGTAAATCAAACCAATAAACGTTTTTAAATAATCAAATATTTTGATTTGTATAATGACCTTGTATTGAAATACATCTACAGTGTGCATATTTTGTAACAAATAATATCATTATTATTAGGATGGAATACAAATACATTTAGCGCTGTCAAACTGAGAAATACATGTTATGTTAAACATTTACATATGTAATTTGTATAATGAGACAGGTTCCATGGACATCATGAACGATTTTTTAGAACAGCAAATAATTTTATTAAACACCTGTAGAAAGATATGTAATTCAGCATTTCACCTATCACAATAAAACCTTACCAAAACATATGTCATGACAAAATACAACGTACAATTATTATAAATAGCGTCTGTAACCTTATATCAGTTCATATTAAACATTCAGAATTTGGTTGGTCTTCCTCGTATTCTATAACCTCCACAAGGCGAAGTAGCATGGTGTCGATAAGGTTATTGATGTAATACATCGTGATTTCATCCCAACTTGTCACTAGAAGACGCTACAACTTAGCTACATAAGCTAGTTTAGGGTCATAGTTAGTAATTTTCCGGCTCAGCTCTACCCAACATTTCTCAATAAGATTTTAACGTGTTTATGGTCGAGATAATCATGTACAATACATTGTATGCAGTGGTATTGTCATCCTGAAACACAGCTATTACTGAACCTTCCCCTAGCATATGGAAGAAATATTATCTCTATGTGATGCCTGTAGGAGGTGTCATTGACGTTTCCCTGGAAAAAATGAAGAGCACCATGATGAATAGTTGCCCAAACATTACTGCACCACCTCCTGTGTGTTACCTGTGGGAAAGACAGTCTTCCCTCATCAATTCTTTACGAAAATGACGAACACTAATTCTACTATTACCTTTAGCAAGCCGGAAACAGGACTCATCTGAAAAGATGACATGTCGCCAGTGTTTTAATTCTAAGATGTCTTGTCCAAGTAACACGGTGACGGCGGTGAATTGTAGTTAATATCGGTTTGCAGACAGCCCTTCTCGTTTGGTCACTCTCCTATTCATTGTTCTTGTGGACAACCTGGAATGAATGTGTTCATACCATCCCTGTCGTAAAGTTTTGCAAGACTTTTTTTCAACCTTGACGTGTTAACTTGATCAAACATGGCCATTTCGGGCAGTAGTTTTTTCGGCGTCTACAAGTAGATTTTCCTGGAACAACTTTTTCTCTAGTCTGATAATGTTTCAGGATTCTGGATAGGGTTACCCTACTGTTCTGGCAATGTCCATTTGCTTCATACCATTTCTGGACAGTCGAACAATTTGACGTCCTATAACTTCTGGTACGTGACGAGGCGTGACTTTACACCAAATACAGAGAAATGTTCTGAACAAAACGTGGATCTTTTTAGAAAAATATTATACCAGAAGCACACCCTTTTATACAAAACAGGTGTGTGTGTGTGTTGACGAACAACTCGTCAAAACAGCTTATATAGACAAGAATAACAACTCGTACGTGTTTGTCCGATCATATGCTACCTTCTCTGCTACTACCTGAGCATTTACTGAATAACTACTCCATGCATGTAAACAATACCATAAAAAATTTGACCAAAACTATATTATGTTCGGAGTAGATTGTTTACGAATAGGACATTCATTAATGTGTTTACTATTAAAACTATAACGTAGCAGTATTTGAATTTTTATTATTTGCATAAGTTTCTTAATTAAAAAGAATTACAGAAAATGTGGTATATTAAGTGAGTTAAAAGTGACATTGTAGTACAGCGTTATGTTGCTGAAAACAAATTTCGATTAACTTTATTGATGTTTAATGAACCGACTGATTGCTAGGTCAGATATTACCTATGCTAGAAATAACACGATAAGATCAAACATTCTGATGACGTAGTAGGTTTAATCCCACAGTTCTGTTTTTGTAATTAGAAAGAAAGAAAACCTACAGATTGCAGAGAGATGGCTTTTCTGGGAAAAAATATTGATTGAGATCAAAACAGATCCGTACTGACTTCTGTTCTGGTGAGATGCTAGCGACAAAGAAAGAGTACATTTTGAAAACGCTCAGATTATCAGATTTTGTTTGTGTGGGAAAAATAATAATGCTATTACCATCCTTAAATTTGTTGATAGTCCTGTTATTTTCGCATACTTCGAGTAATGAAGAAAACAGCTGATGAAGAAACATAAAATAGCATGAAAATAGTATTAATATCTTCTAACATTTGTTTCACACGTACACACTTGGGTATTGGTCGAAACATGAATCAATGCAAGGTTGGTTTATAATAACTTCATTAATTTCTTGTATACAATTTTAATCACATATATCTGATTGTAAAAAGGCGTACCTATGGCATAAATGGTTACTGTCTTGAACGTTGCAAACTGCTCAAAAATAAAATAAATGGGGATTTGTGTGATTGTAGAATGTTCGAAAGTTTATGATGTTCGTAAGATAAGTAAATGCCATAAAGTAAAGAGTTTCACAATTCTGATAAGTAAGTTCGATTTGTTTTATCCACGATTAACATTTGTTAATTAAGTAAAGTATTAATAGAATGTTATGTTTTTCTTGACGAACAAGCATATAAAATGGCAAGTCAATGAATAGAATGCCTACTAAGTAGTTATATGTATGTATACAACTATTAGAAGATATTATTAATTTGAAAGGTGACTATTAAAAATCAATAATGAATGACGAAAATGTATTGCCTCTCAATTAAGCCGTACATATAAATTAATAAATAGGAATAAAAATCCTACATTCAAATTACTTAGCTAGTTGTTTGAATTTCGTTTAAAAATATATAACAGATTTCGTGTACTATGTTTACGTAATTAAAGCCTCATTCTAATATTTATAATGGTAGCCTAATCAGAGAGTTTGTTTGTTTGTTGAATTTCGTGCAACGATATCCGAAAGCTTTCTTCGCTAATTTTTAAGTGCTAGACTAGAGAAATGTAGTGAGTCAGTACCATCCACGGCTAAATTTTTGGGTACTCATGACTCTCTTATAACACACCGCGTTCCAAAGTGTGTAACGATTTTTTTTTATGTGGTGGCAACGGAGCGTGAAACCATAGAGCCTCAAATCTACATGGTGCTGGTTACACTGTGTCTGAGAGAGAACAGAATATGTAATAAAATGAACAGATACATTAACAGAAATATATAGAATTGTGGACCGACAAACAAAGAGATTTGAAATTGTGTGTGTCTTACAATATCGGAAAATACCCTATTCAAATTAATAGCATTATAACCCTTCTCTCACATATTCGGGTTTTAAATTGGTTTGTATGAATCAGCTGTATAAGTCCCACAGTCAGCTGTCTCTCTGACAGATCTATGTTCTACAATAAGTTTACCAGCAATAATACTGGGGTGAATGCTACTGGTTAGAATATAAAGGACTATGTATTACTTATATTAACCAGAAATGTAAAAATAAAAATTTAACAGTAAACTAGCTTCAAGCTACATTGGGTATCATATGAAATAATAACTATAACTGCCACTCATCTGTTTTTTTTTAAACTGTATAATTTGTGATAAATTTGATCGAATAAATTATTTTAATCTAATTGAATATTTTTCTAATTGAAACGCCCCCCCCCCCACTGGCCCAGTGGTATTTCTGCGGGTTTCGATATCCGTGATGGGTAGAGCAGAGATAGCCCTTTGTGTAGCTTTGTGCTTAACTACAAACAGACAAATTCAAATGATAAAGTAGAATATATTTTCAGATGTATTGTTATTTTCCTACAACTTACTGTCTCTAAAATGTCTAACTTGAAATATTGTACTCCATTGCTTAGTAGACATGCTTTGTAAAAAACAAGAAGTAGAAATATTAGCTACATATTAAATTCGGAGGAGAAGATTATACAAATTATAACCCAAAAATTTAATTTAATGAATAATGTCATTGTTCTTCTACTGAGAAATTAAAAAAGTAGTTCGTTTCTGCTATTGCTTAGTAATAATCATAAACATTTATATATTTCACATTAAACAGCTTATCAAAATTGTAATGCACGTTATTCTACCCCCTAGCATGAATAATTTGTCGCGATTGGCTAACAGTGTATAGAGTGATTTGAACCATTTTTCAATGTTGTCTTGAAAGCTGGGCAACAAATTGCATTAATGCTGCGCGGTTGTTAAGGTCGTTGTCACGTTTGCATAACGTCGAAAAAGAATTTTGCAGAAGACAATTTTTTGCAGCACTTTAGAAACATGTTGATTATTTAGGCATATTTACAAATAAGTTGCTCAAATCCGTAAAATGAATGTGGGCATATCTTATGACGTAAGATGAAGAGCTGCGAAGTCGTTTAGGCATCAGAACTTTGCAGACGACAATATTTGCAGTACGGAGAAAACAAATTGATTTATTTAGGCCTAATTTACAAACAGCGTCGAAACCTTCACATCATTCTAAGCAAATTTTGTGTTGAAGTTAGACAGGAGCGTACATTATACATTTATAAGTAAGATCACATGAAGATGGGATGCTATGTTATGAAAATTAAAGTGTTTTGATTTTTGTTTGTTTTTGAATTTCGCGCAAAGCTACACGAGGGCTATCTGCGCTAGCCGTCCCTAATTTAGCAGTGTAAGACTAGAGGGAAGGCAGCTAGTCATCACCACCCACCGGGATTGTTTGGTGGGACTGGGATTCGAACCCGCGACCCTCTGATTGCGAGTCGAGCGCCCTAACCACCTGGCCATTTATAGATTTATAGATTTATAGCAAACCCGGAGATGTAGGCTAACCAATCAGATTTTGTAAGACGAGTAAAATAAATACATTATTGGCTGATGATTTAGGGCAACAGATAGATCATTTGCTACCCTTATATGCATACATGTTGCACATCAAAATAAGATTTATTTCGATATATTTAAAGAGACACAAACCCTATAGCCCAAAGATGTCGAAGGTTACAAAGTTTTCGGGCATACTAGTATACATTAATAGTGAATAAGTTTTGTGTGAAAAAACAAGTTATATAAAAATTCCAAAGTAAATAAATAAAGAAAAACCAACAGAATCGGTATTACAAAAAATTTAAAAAAGACCTAACTAAAGTTTTTTATATCTAGCAGATTAGTTATTAGTATTAAACAAGTTAACACAGATGAATAGGCTACACAAGAACTATAAGCTATGACTTAGGTTTAAGTTGAAAGCAACTAGAATTAGTAATCATTGTGTCTAGATTAAATTCTTACAGTGAGCTAAATGCAAGTATGTTATCGAGCTCTTTTCGTGATGAAATAAAGACGAATAAAATATGTATTCATTGAAACATTAAATAAGGTGACACCTTAAAAGTTCATATAATAAGAAAATAATTCTGTGATCAGAAAATTGGCTTCTTCAGATAATAACATTACTTGTTTTTAACTGTAAAGAGAGAAACCATATGAATGTTGAAGTTTCTCAGTGATGACTATTTTGTAATAACCACCTGATGACGTCTTTCTCGAGTTTGACGTCTTCTTGTTGCTAACGGTATTATTGATAACGTTTTTTTGTGGAA
The DNA here is from genome assembly GCF_000517525.1 of Limulus polyphemus. Lineage (NCBI taxonomy): Eukaryota > Metazoa > Arthropoda > Merostomata > Xiphosura > Limulidae > Limulus > Limulus polyphemus. The sequence continues at coordinate 539,176 of NW_013665895.1, forward strand.
CAAAAACAAGAAACTAATGTGGATTACAGCAAATACTTTGTAGTTGGCTGGATCTATACATGAACATTTAGCAATCTTACAATTTACGCAGCTTATAGCAGTGGAACAATGCGTAATTTATATAATCATTAGCAAAAGTACCCGGCTTCGCTCGGGTGATTAGGTTGGTAGTGTGTGTGTATTCTGAATCTATTTTAGCATAAAAGTGTAACCTATATACTTTTTCTGCTAAACAACATGACATACAAACCATTGTTGGAATGCATTGTTACCAAAACGCACTGGCTGATCTATATATTAGAAGTTGTTAATTAAGGAACCACTTCTTTTCTATGTGGTTTTTCGCTAGCTTGCCTCACTAAAAAGATCCGCACGAGCATGCGCGTGCACACACTGGGATATGATAAGTAATAATACCCAGGTGCTTAGTATAGGTGCAAAATTTCAGGTTTCTAGGTTATTTCCTCGTCGAGCTATGACAGTCACATGTTCTTTTCGCTTCTTTACCTCACAAAAAGATGCGCGCCCTTTTATTATTTTCTTGATGAAAACACATTACTTGAACTCTTCTGTTCTATTATATTCTTTATTATTACATATTTTATTTTTTATTTCCAACAATAAAATGAACAACTTACATTAGATACATTTTAAATATAACCACCTTAAATATGATCATCGTATATTAAATACATTAAAATATATCCTAAAATAAATCATGTTAATTTTATAAAATATACTTTTACTACATATTTTATTCCATTCTTTTTGTTATTTTACAATTTCCCTTTTGATTAAAGCTTTGCCTCAATTATACTTCCTTCTGTTGTTATAGATAAATGGTTTATTTCCATAATCTTTATCAGTTTATGAAAAATACTCTTCATTCATTTTATTGTCCTTCTTTGGATTTCTGGTAATATTTTTAACAGTAGCACAATTCTATCTAACCTTACTCAAGTACTATTACTTTGCCCTCTTACACGTACCTATTTAAAGTAGTGTGTGACGGATTTATTATCTATTTTAATATCAACGTTTGTTTAGATTAAGTTTATATTTAGAAATATGCATAGCTTATAGCGTTACATATGTATTGCGAAACTCCCTACTATTCTCTAAAGTTGTAGAATGTTCTTGAGTGTAAGAATTAACAACACACGCGTGTATGTAAACGCTAGTGTAGCTTGTTAGTATTGTTACGAAAGCTGAAGCTTCGAGAAATTCTCCACTCGCCTATAAATATAACCGACGCGACGCGCGAAAAAGAGAGAAGAATACCTATTACTGGTTTGCTATAGTTGGTGTGCTATTATCTTCGGACGCTATAACTGTGATTGTTATAATGCTTATTAATCGGGAAACTTAAGATACTTAACCAGGAACATCGATAAATTTCGAACATTACAAACCCTTTAACTTCAGTTGATTCACATCGGACATTAGTACTTTTATGAAAACATTACCTAACGTCATCGGTAGAAACTCGACCTGTAATTGGGGTGTGACCAGTGAAAATTACAGGGCTAGCTAGCTCTCTTTTAAGTGATTTATACCTACGTCAACTTGAAATTAATTCGCTCATCGTGAACTCTCGATAAGATATCAAGGAAATTTCAGACTAAAAAGAACACTTTATATTGCTTGTAAATTTGTGAAACTTTTGTATATAAATCATTGTTCGTTATAACTATTTGTAATAGCTGTTATTGTAAATTGTATTGTTGTTTGTATATTAAAACATATTTGTATTGAAAAAGAAAACTGTGTGTATCAATCTTGTTGGCAAATATCATAAACTGGATATATAACGGCAAACATTTAACTACTAAATCTAAATTTCAATTTAACTCAATTTTAGAATATTACAAGTTGTCATACGTAACAAGTGCCAAAATTTATGAAATATTTTTCATAATATAATCAATTGATTTTCATATTATGTGTCCAAAAACGGAACATATTATTTTTTTTAGAATCTTAAACTTGGTCGTAATACATTCATTAAAATATCTGCTGACGTTTCGCCTGCTTTCTCCAGAGAATCCAACAAGGAATATTTATAAATGCATTCTTAATCTTAAATTATCTGTTTCGCCGACATATATAAACAAGTACATATGACTAAGGTTTTATGTTAAATTAACTAGAATTAGTCAACTTAAGCATCTATCTATTTAGCATTAAACATTTCAGCAAAGAGTTTATGGTGTACAGTCATTTTCACAGAACTTGTACATTGAGAATGTTTATTTGAAAATTAAAACCTGAGCGAAAAGAGTTTTCTAAAGAATTATACAAAATTAAAAGCATCCGAATAGCGTTTTCTACCCCTAAAGGTTTAGTTATTAATGGTAGTAGGAAAGTTAACCCTAGATGAATAAAAGATAAACTTATTAATCTAATTCTTATACAGTGCTAAAAATTCTGGTAAGATTACTCATTAGTCATAACATTCGAATGTAGTAGAGACAGAGGTGTCTACATGTGTTATATATCATTGATAATCCTCTAAAATTGCGCTCATTAAGTAATGTCGAAAACTTATCCAAAAATTATTAAACTCTTTAAAACTTAGATATGATAGTTTTATTTAATCATTTAAATTCCAATTTACAAAGTTTATGGATAATCAAGATACTATACCAAAATAAATGGAATAACCTAAAGATTATCTTGCCTATTTGCTGAAGGTTCTAGTAAGTTGAGCTTTCAAAATAAATTTACTCGACGTTCTTTTGAAAGAATTTATTTGTTTTTAGGTTTTTGTTGTGTTCTGTTTTATACATCAATTTAATAGGTTTATACATAGAAATCAAAGTATTATAACTGACAAGTGTGCAGTCGAAAGTTGTAGGACAGGGGCTTTTGGTTAAACCAAAACTGTTTTTTTTTTAAATAATCAAGATTGCGAGACTTTTTTGAGTTACTTTGTAGTATTCCACAGTGTTTTTTACTTTAAATTGAACGTAAAACATTTTAACTTAGAATGTATGAAAGTTTAATTCCAACATGTAGACCATAACTTATAAATTCTATCGTATATGGTATATATAAGGAACGCATGAATACAACAAATGAATTTTGTAATGCTATATATATTGTTCATTACAACACATTTGAAAAAATTCGACAAACATGTCTCTATATAAATATAAAGGATACACATATGGGTAACTTCAACCCACAGGTTCTAGATTATTTACATTTATTCGATATAGAGTTTTCATATATAATGGTAAATAGTATAATAACGCTCTGCATGTTCTTCACTTGTAGATATATTAATTATATACTTTTATCTACTTATCAACTTTTCTACTTTTATCTACTTATCAAAGTTTTCTTGAAAAACCAAACACATTTATCTACCATAACTTGCTTTGAAAGAAAGCTTTGTTTCTGCAAACAAAACACTTTGTCTAGATTTTGATATAAGCATCGCTAATCAAACACTTGAGTTTAAAGAAATTTGATAAAAACACATTTTTAATTATGAAGTTATAATATCTTCATTTCAGCATACTAATGTTCCAAAAATACTATTTTACAATCTTTGTCATTGGTGGCCTGGTTATTACGGTGCTCGGTTTGCAATTTGAGGATCGTGGGTTCGAATCCAGTCACTGAATACGTTCGCCCTTTCAGCTTGGGGGCGTTATTATGTGACAGTCAATCCCATTTTTCGTTGATATAGAGTAGTCTAAGGGTGGGTTGTGTTGACTCACTGTCTTACCTCTAGTCTATCACTTCTAAATTAGATTCTTGCGAAATTCAGCAAACATATTGTCGTTGACAACTTATAAGATACAATATAATTTGTTTGACATTACAACGTTTCATGAACAGAGCTCGTATGCTCACTTTAATTTTTCACAGATTAGGTTTCTTCAACCACATTTTTAACACTAGATTTATTCACTTATGAAGGAAATTCAATGACTATCTTGCTAACGATTATAGAATTAATAATTGGACAGAATATTAAAAACTTTACAAAATCGTCTCGCCTATACTTTTCATTTCATAGCCAATTTTTTAAGATTTTTTTTATTATTTGTTTTTCGGTACAATGAACTATCTGTACTGTGTCTATCACAGGTATTGAAATCTGATTTGTAGCGTTAAAAGTTCGCAGACTTGCCGCTGGGCCACTGAAGGGCTAGTATGACGACCACCACTGGTTTTACCTGTCATTAGTGTAAGCTTTCATTAAAGCTAATTCAAACTGCCTCTACATAACATAACATTACTATATTTTACTTAATTTAATTGTCATATTTACATAGCTGTTACCTGTTTAAGCCATATCATTGACGTGATCGTTTTCATATCTTAGTATCACTTATACATTTCAGCTAATTCTTATGGATATTTATCTATTTATTACTTCAAATTATTCGCTCCGTGTGTGTTGCAAATTGACCAGTTATAGTTGAAGTCGGATTAAGTGTTAGACACAGCTCATAACCTTTATATTAGATTATTTTTCTCTCTATTACATGGAAATTGGTCATTTCAATTAGAATATCGATATTTTAGTATCTATTGTACTATTTTGTTATCATATAAATTGCTATATATTACTACTTTTTATTCTTTATCTTCACAAACATCAGTGTTTGTTATACTACCTGTATCATTCTGCTACCTGACGCTATAGTCAATCTATGATATATGTCGCAGTAATTTGTCCCAAATGTCAAGTTACTCTAAACTTACAGTGTCGGAGCTAGTTAATGGGCTTTCGTTGGTCACGAGATGACGTTATGAGGATCATATTAAGTTTTATGTACACTGATGTCAAGTTTTTCAAGGAACAGTTTGTTTGTTTGTTTTTGAATTTCGCGCAAAGCTACACGAGAGCTATCTTACATTTAGCAGTGTAAGACTAGATGGAAGGGAGCTAGTCATCACCACCCACCGCCAACTCTTGGGCTACTCTTTTACTAACGCCCCCACGGCTGAAAGGGTGAGCATGTTTGGTGGGACGGGGATTCAAACCCGCGACCCTCAGATTGCGAGTCAAGAGCCTTAACCACCTGGCCGGACCACAAGGAACAGGAAATTGGCACTAATACATAAAGTAGACAATGAGTTTTATGTGTTCTGTAAGTTGTTTTATATTATTTTTTTAATATTACTTTCATTAACAGCCTTGATTAGAATATTTAATATATATATATATGGATGTATAAATATACTTATTATTTTATGATTTTATCATAAGGATTATTTTACTTCTTTAGTTTAGTACACGGATTATAACTAACCACAATCTTATCAGCTGGCCAAACCTCGTGAAATAATATTGAAATTTAGATCATTTCCTGGAGAAAACGCAAAAGTTTCGAGATAATTTGATAGTACTGATTTCAAACAGTAGTCAGAATTTGACCATCTCCTTTAAACTTTCAGTTATTGTAATTTCACATAGACTGCGAACTGTTTGCAAAGTTGCGCCTGCAGGCAAAGCTCAACATTATTTTTGGAAATGATGGGAAAACAGTCATGAATAATGTTGATGCCAAATTATATTTCGCAAGCAGGATATTCTACACTAAACTGTTAGGAATTAATCAAACTATTGTTGTTGTTGTTGTTAAGCACTAAGCAACACAAAGGGCTATCTGTGCTCTGCCCAAACCGGGTATCGAAACCCGATTTCTTGCAGTTTAAGTCCGCAGACATACCGCTGTGCCACTGCGGGGCAAATCACACTATTATTCACATTTCAAAATGTGACGTAGCTTGAAGAATAAAAATCTAGACGTACCGTATGTTATTGTTGAGCGGCTCTCAGCGTAACTGAAATGCTCAATAAATACTTTTCTCGGTGGGCGGTATAAGTAGCTCAGGGTTTTGGTTCTGAATGAAAGCAAAAGTTCAACACAATTAATCATATTAAAGTCCATGAAATAATTTAAATTGTTAGACTAACTTAAACTTTTCCTGTCACTGCGAACTGCAATGTGTGAAATGCCATGCAATTAACTCAATATACTAGATTTATGCTGTGAAATTAAAATTGCTTGGGAAGTTTCATGGGTAAAAGGCATACATTTTTATAACTTCAAACATTGACTGTATTGTATTGATCTAAAATTCCAAATATATTGGTCATATATGTTATTTGTTTTCGATACAATTCTAGAGAATTGTTCCACTTTTGCTTCATTCTCACACTCACCTGCTCCGCTCTTGAATCACGAAACCCTCACATGCTCAGTTACTTAAAACACTTGAAAAGTCCCTCGACTGATCATAAAAGGGGCGGAGTCAGACATCTCTCTCTCGGTTGCGTCTCACTCACTCAGTTGGTCACTTCATCACGCTCCGAGCACAATCAAAACAAAGTATGATCTTATAATGGTTGGAGACGGTTTAAAAGTATGATCTTTTTCCTCGCTCCATACCTGAGATATAATAAAATTATATTAACATATTATTATTATTATTTTAAACTGTAGTTCTAAAAACATAATTTTTTTATAATTTTTTGAAAGTCATTTGAAATGCTGGCTGCCTCCAGATCAAGTAAAGTCCGAAAGTGCAAAAATCTTCCAAACAATTTCTGCTACATTTATGGAAAATATATTACAGTTTCATGAAGGAACAACATCATACACAAGGTAAAGATAGCACTATATTGGGTGTAAAATTGGTGACCAAGAAAATCTTTGAGCTCCACGTGTATATTGTACAGTTTTCACATCTGGCTTAACACAGTGGCTGAATAAGGAGAGAGCGAGTGTGCCATTTACAGTTTCCATGATATGGCGTACACACAAAGATTATCTAACTGACTTATTTTTTGCATGTCAAATGTTTCTGAATATTCACGGAAAACTAAACAATACATTAAATATTCAGATATTGCATCTGCAATGAAACCACTACTTCATGGGAATGATCTCACCAAATCCACCATCGAATTGGGAAACAGAAGAGTTATCTTGCGAAGAGGACAATGAATCATATTCATCCTCTTCACCTAGCGCTTTTATTCCTGTGGCACCTCAATATAAGCTAGCTCCTATGATCACACAAGAAGAGCTAAATGATCTGATTCGTGACTTATCTCTATCAAAGCAGCATATATAAGAATATTTTGAATAAATCTATCATAATTCGAAAACTAGAGGTGATCAATAATTTTCAACATGATTTTTAGAATAAGCATCTTCACATTACTCAGAAACAGTTCTAGTAGCTGAAAAAAATTATTTGTTCCCCGGCGTTACCAGAAATAATACTATATTGAATTAGCTATATTTGTTAATGAGATAATTTTTAGTTCTTATCTATCTAAATTACTTGTATAAATCGAAAGTTACGATTAAATTAATTATCTAGAACTAAAATGAAGTAAAATCAAAACTTAAAGTTATGGAATGAAAGTTTACATTATTTATAGTGAATTAAGATGCGTATACCAAAATAACATAAAGCTTTTCAATAAAAAAACAGTAGAATCAGAGGTTCCATTAAGTGTAATAATCTAGAGATTATAATTTAAAATCTTATAATTCAATATTATAAGAATATTAGTTCAACTCATTTCGTATATATATGTTAAATGTGTATGCAAAGTTATTTGTTTCGGACCTTTGCGCGAAGCTACACAAGGGCTATCTGCGCTACCCTTCCCTAATTTGGAACTGATGGACTAGAAGGAAGACAACTACGCACAAACATTCACCAAAAACTCTAATCGAATGGTGGGATGCGATTACCACTTTTATAACGTACCCACGGCCCCAAAGTGCAGGGCGTGAATACTTTTGGTTTTTATTTGCGACAACGCAATGCGAATAATGGACCTACGGATATACAGCTCGGCACACTAATCATTAAGCGACATCCAGCGCTTGTGTACAAACTCTACGTTGAAATTTATATGTAAAATAAGATTAAATTGTTAGTTTAAAAATGTAGGTAATTTTTCTATATATCCATGTTTCAAATTCGATGACGAGGAACCAACTTGGAGACTAATAATGGCTGGAGACGGCTTGAATGGGTAATGAGAAAAACTTTAATATAACAGCAAATGTACAACGTTTCGACAAGGTTTTGTCATTATTTTGTCGAAACGTTGTACATTTGCTGTTATATTAAAGTTTTTCTTCATTACCCATTCAAGCCGTCTCCAGCCATTATAACATTGGTTTGTTTCTTAGTGAATAAATTCATAACTCAAACGAAAATGTAAAATGTTGTAATTTTTGTATATTTTTCAAAATAAAATGAAAACTAAAACCAAGCTAAATTATGAATTAATGAATGATGTAGACAATACATTTTGTAATAGAAATTTATATTATGATAATACCAAAATACGCTATTAATGTAGGTTAGGGACTGAACTGTTAACTTTACCTTATGATTATAGATGTTTATTTTATAGTTTTGTGTGTGTAAAAGCAAATTGTTTAGAAAATGGATACTAGAAACTACTAGTTTTATCCTGTTCATTCGTCACATTGTATTACAAAAAAGAAAAGAAAGCGTATAAATATGCTATAAGCTTATGAAGCAAACTGTTATGTGGTGGTTTAGCGGTAAGCTTATGAACATATAACGCTAAAAATACCAGCGCGAATACCACATTGTGTAGTTTTGTGCTTAGAAACAAACAATGAATGGAGCAAACACGACCGAAATGAGGTTAACCACATCATAATATCTGTGGATGTAAGCGTAATAGGATTAACAAGGGTAATATTATACTTACTGGTCACGTAAATATGACCCTCATTCAACCAATATTAAGTTGGACAACGTTTTTCTGCGATAATAGCATGAACACGATTTTACCTAGACTTCACAAAATACCGGAAAATGTTTTGTAGAATTGTAGCCCTATTGTTTGGAGTATGGTCTGTAACCGACTCATGGATTTCTTCAGGCAAATACAGTGGCAAATGTAACGTTTAAATTCATCCCACAGATGATCAATTTGTTTGCAAATTCTGACAGTTGTGGTTAAAATATATAATTTAATTCTTTGCCAAGCTCCTTGAATCTTGCAGCCAATATCTGTTAGTTTATAATAATATACATACACACCCTGAATATTATTAGACTTTCTAAAAATACCCCAAAATCTTACAAACTGAATGTTCTTCACAGAATTTTATTTTCCTCCAGCAACTTGCAGTGTCGAAATATTTGTAGGGTTAAGGATCTCATGTAGTTCTCTCCATTTATTCCTTTATTTAATTATTTTTTTCTTGTCGAGGCAGAAGTCTTACTTTTCTGTTTATAAACGACTTTAGGACTGGTTATACGTCGTCATATAACACTTTTATATCATCTTTCAATTTATTTCGCTGAAGATACTCAAAATTCATTGTTGAAGGAACCAGTCAAATAGAACTCGTTTTGAATCCTGATGCACCCTACAACCTTTTTATTCGTGTTTTTCTTGTTGTTTTTTTTACTTTCAGTTATATGTCGATGGCCCAAGGTTTTTGTAGTGGCAGGCGTGTTTCCTTTCTATTGTTATGTTTCTGCTAGATAAGCAGCCATTATAATAACTCTTTGAGTTCCAGAGAAATCCTTCCTTTCATCTAGTGTCTTCATAATAACTGTGATGTGAATAAACTAATTATTATATGCAAATACAGGAAGTATTCTGTCCTCAGGTGACTCAATAGGAAGCTTCTAGGCTTATAATGCCAGAATTTATAATTAGATCCCCACGGTGGACACAGCACTGATAGCCAATTAAGCAGCTTTGCTCTAAAGCTAAAGATATATATAATTTACATACGATAGGCATAATAAAAATATTAAATTTATCTGCCAATGCATTTCTTTCTCATGTGTGCTATTTGCGTTTTCCGTCAAGAAGCATATAATGAACAAAAAAAACATCTGGGAGAATTTTTGATACATTATATTTTTCAAATGCTTACAGTTTTTTTGAAGAAGAAGTATCGATAATGAAAGACTTTTTTTTTTAAAGATTTGGGAATGAAGGTTACTTTTAATTAAAAAATGGTTTAATCTGTTTGATGAATAGTTTGAAAATTTTGGCGCGCTTTGTTTTAGTTTGCATTGTCTGTTATCTTGAAGTAACAAGTTTGAACTGGGGTATTTTATTTCAATTTACAACATAGAACAAAGAATGTTTTTAGCGTGATCTAGGGATATTTTCTTGTAAAGCTTAGCCAACATTCTTATTTCCAGACTCATATTAACATCGAAGACAAAAACATTTTTTTAGAATTAAAAATATTAGTTAAGGAAATATACAACGAAACTATAAACCAGTAAATAGTTTTTCTGATAATAAATAACCTATATAAAGGTTGATGTATTCAAGTTCAACGACAACATTAACTTCTGAAAAATAAATCCTAATACTTAAATAACAGTGTGGCTTAGTTGTACATCCACAAAGTTAACAATTCTCTAGCGAATTATCATAGAATACCACCTAGTCCTGTTACTATTCATCTCTCTGTCGTTTGTTATCATATCTAGAACAGTAAGGAAGATTAGAAGCCAATAGCTTAAACAATAACTCGAGTAAATACCTGAATCGTTTTCATAATCAAGTTACAAATGAGTTATGTTTAAGACAGATTTGATACTAAGATCATTTTAATAGGAATGATACAATAGCCTTTTTCAATCGTCCTTATGCTCAATACACTAAGTGAGCTCGACTACAACAGTTTTGTCCACCAGTATCAAGGAAAACAGTTTAATTAAGTAGAGGTAAAATATTGTAATTTTCCTCAATGTCAGAAGTTTGATGTTTTATTATAAGCATGTTACTTTAGACCAGTGGTAGTTTTATAGATAATGCACTTTAAGAATGGAGATGAAACAGGTTTTAAACATTTTGAACTGCATGTAGTCTTCATTACTGTTTCCAACTCTGCTTACAGAAAAAAAAGAAGACGAAGTACACGCATAACTTTATTTTTTGGTTTAGAATAATTTCTGATTTATTATTTCTCTTTAACAAGTTGTGAATTGGACAAAGTTCTTTTCCCATTTCTCAGTTTAAGCAAACCATATTGTTTAAAAATAATTGCTTCTATAGTGGTAAATTTTTTATCAAAATATATATAAAAAAATTAATTGTTTTGCATTTTCTATAATAAGAAATTATGACTATTAGTTATTAATTGTATGTATACTTACTGATTCTACACTCCCCTGTCTTATGGGGTATATTTGAAAGTTGAAATCGACGTATTTTCGAGAGAAAAGGTGGGAGAGCAAACATCAAGGTAAGAACCAGTTATCCAATTAAACAAGGAGTAAACAGTAAGGTGACACGTTTCTGTGACACACCCATATTTGCAACATTACATAGATTAAGGCTATTAATACAAACGTTAGCAGTAATGTTTCTTACATAAATTTTCATCAGACCTCCGTCACCATATCTGACAACTTTATGTACGCCACGTAATTTCTAGTGGAGTATGCTGTCAAGAATGAAATATTTGTTTGTTTGGAATTAAGCACAAAGCTACACAATGGGCTATCTGTGCTCTACTCACCAAGGGTATCGAAACCCGGTTTCTAGCGTTGTAAGTCCGCAAACAAACCGCTGTGCCACTGGGGGGAGCAGAATGAAAGAGAGCGTTAAAACTATTAAAAAGATTAATCAAATTATGTACTTGCTCTTTTGTTAAAATGAGTATAGGTATTGTTCTGTGTTATTGTATCCTGCAATTAGTACAACACATGATTAATGATTGTACATTTAACATGCTAGCTGTAATGGAAAAACCAATAATATGAATCATGCAGTTATCCCCTGGAATCTATTCTGACCTTCAAACTTTAGCAATGAAATCAAAAGTAAAAAAGAAAAAAAAACAATACTCGAATTGATTCTCTTAGCCATAAATGTTCACAATTCCTAACGAACAGTTTTACATATATTTTCTGAAGAAATACCATGATGTAATACGTGTAGATGCAATAGCTAGCGGTTGAACTTGCAAGTTTCTTGAATGAAACCTTGGAATAATTTATAACCAAATCCCTTATCATTAAAAAAAAAAAAGTCGTGGGTGAAAAATACACAACATAATAGGGAAGTTGTTAAAGGTGGTGTAATTCGATGAATTACTGTGTTACCTTTATAAGGGTTGAACGGCCGTTTCGTGACTAAAATCGTCAAAAGCTTCCGCATCTATTATCATGTCAGCGATAAATTCTACAGCTTAGCGCTGTGGCTGACTTAATGAGGATATACGTACTATCAAACTGAAAGATAAGCAAACTTTCATAACCCAACCTGTGTGAACACAAATTGGCTCCCACTTTAGTGTAAAAATTGTTCACTTCTATACAGATTGTTCAACTTTTGTTCTACTTCTTATAAAAACAAATAGCTTAATATTAATATTTTTTTCATTTGTTAACATTATAACCGGGCTTAAATGTTAAACGTAAATCACAAACCTGGTGGAGTACTTTTTTTTTCAAAGCAAGGGAAGATAACAATTTAGCCCTAATAAAGAAACACTATCTTTCGTTTTGATTTCAACTTTTATCCGCAAAGTTCATTAAACTGGTATACACATATACTGTTGGTAACATTAGTTGCTGTTTTTTTTCAAGGCAAGGGAAGATAACAATTTAGCCCTAATAAAGAAACACTATCTTTCGTTTTGATTTCAACTTTTATCCGCAAAGTTCATTAAACTGGTATACACATATACTGTTGGTAACATTAGTTGCTGTTTTTTTCAAGGCAAGGGAAGATAAAAATTTAGCCCTAATAAAGAAACACTATCTTTCGTTTAGATTTCAACTTTTATCCGCAAAGTTCATTAAACTGGTATACACATATGTTGTTGGTAACATTAGTTGCTGTTTTTTTACCATATGCAACCCGAGCTTTGCAACCTTGTTAAAATACAATGCATATCCTACTAACAAATCACTGCTTAAAGTACTGTTAAATAACTTATCCGAAAATTAGTATGTAATAATGAGAAACACCGAGTATCCTTTAAGCTTTAGGGCTTATAACGCTAAATTCTGGGATTGATTCTTGCGGGGTTACAGCAAATATAGCTAGTTGTACAGCTGTTTGCTTAAGCAACAACTAATATAATATTCAGTGCGTGCTTTTAATTGCTTCTACAAATCCTCATGATAACGAACTCAAACTACCAATCTGTCAATAGAATTGACTTACAACATGTTTTTAATAGTTCGCTTAACATTGCTTGATAGCAGCTTGAAACAACGACTCAGCAGTAATTCTGTCGATGTAGCCATGCTATATGTGCATGATATTGTACTCAGTTAAGTCAAATCATCGTTTGTATTGGGTTTTGAATAGCGTGTATAAACTCTACTGATTGGTCTACTTTGACAATATTGGAGCTTCCTTAGCAGTCAGCCATTTTAGAAGTTTGAATTCTGCATGAGCTGTAAAAAAAACGTGCACTCCCCAAGACAATTCTCCTGTTTCTCTCCTTGGAATATTAAAGTTTCCGCTTACTTCTTACCACTGATAAGTGCGCGGCTGTGCGTGCTATTAAAGTTTCCACTTACTTCTTACCACCAATAAGAGCGCGGTTGTGCGTGTAGCTAGTCCTGGGATAGAAGAGCAGAAACATTTTCTTTCTGGGCGACTATTGGTCAGGTCGGATCACAGTGTACACTTGTCTTTAAGTCTTAGCAGTAAGTTTTGAGAGAATTTCGTAAGTACTTGTGCAGTATCTTATTGACTCCATAATGAACATAGCAAAAACCCATTAAAGTTATGCACTAAGTTTGTGTCGGTGCTAAAACTTATGACTCGAGAGGAGACTGTTGGTCTTTCATAAATCATTTATAATCAGTTTGACACTTAGTCTTAAGATTATGTCTCAAATACATTTTATCCAAACGTGAAATTGAAACTATCTGCTATTCATCACTATATTCAAACTTAGTATCACCAGTAGTTTGCAGTCAGTGTGTGCAACATGCTTTATCATTACGTGTCAGTCTCTTTTATTTCAGCTCCAAAATTGAACTGTGCAAGTACAACGAATAGAAATTTGCAGTTATAAACACATCATTATCTTTTAAACTAGTCTCGATAGTTTCTCATCTTGTTTCAATAGTAAACTAGTTGTTACTTATGAGCGTTTTCTGAATTGGACTTGGATTTGGGATTCCTAGTTTTTTAAGTTGGTCTTGCAAGTAAATCTTGTGTATACACCTCAGTGCCTTTTCACTTTGTCGTTTTGAAAGAAACAAATCTGTATTTACTTAAAACTTTCTTCTAATCACTTTAGTTACAGAACATTATCATTCTTGGTAGTATTTTCTTATTTAGTCTCGACATTTTTGTTACGCATAATTCACAACTGCTTACTCTCCTCTAATTACTTTAGTTACTGAACAATATCGCTTTGGGTAGTATTTTCGTACTTAGACCCGACAATAAACATATTTGTTCCGGATAATTGACAACTGCTTTCTAATTAACCCAGTGAGTGAGTTTTGGTTGTCTATTTTTTTTATTTTAATTAGTCTTGGCTGTAAATTCATAGTTACTTATTTTTGTCTTGGTTATAAACTTTTTTTTAGATTTCGTAACGTAGTAGTTTCTTTAGTCTCGATAACTTACTAATGTACCTATCCGTAACTTTAAATAAGTTTCTCTAACAGAGAGTTATAAAAACGTTTGGCGTGAAATTGAGGGGTTTTACATCACGGCTTGTTCTCTTCAAATTGATTTCTTTCTGTTAGACCTTAGTGTTTTTATGTAGCGGATTATATAGTTTTTGCAACAACGATATTTCACTGTCAGATTTGGTTTCTATTATAATATTTAATAAGTGACAGCTCTGACTAGTGCCTAAAACTAAACATTTATCGCTATTACGGTGTAGATTAGGCAAGAAACAACTGCCCATTTATCAACATGAATCTTGTTACTTATAGTTTGCATTAGTTACTGCAGCCATTATCAACATCAAAAAATGCCAACAAATGGAGGTCAGTTGCCTGTTTAAGGAATTTATTACTTAATAACATAACTTATTCAAGTAATTTTCGAGATATATATGCTTAAGTGTTCTAGAAAATCGGGTATACATACATATGTATATGTTTAGAGGAGTTTGGTACAAAATGTGAGATCTATTTTTTCTAAAATCAAGATAATTTTGAAAAACGGCATCAGAAGATGAAACTTTATGGGGTAAAAACTTGTCTTTCTTGTGGCTATTTAACAGGCCGTTTAAGTATTAAATTTATCTTTAATGATACCTTAACCTTAACTTTTGTAAGTGTTAATTGTTAGCATTAGCCATAAGCCATTTCGTTTGATTTTCAATAACTTGGTTTAAATTTCAATTTAAAATAAAAAAATCCACTTTTATTATCCAATTGTTTCAAAATTAAAAAAAATTATCATGTTTAAGACCATTCCATCTTTTATATTTTGTTTGTTTGTTTAGTTCTGAAACAAATACATTTTAGCTTAAATAACGACTTCACATTGTCCTCTTAAGCTGGTGAAAATTTCACCTGCTCAATAAAGTCATTCATTTTATCACTCATGGACCCTGTTCAATGTCATCAGAATCACACTGATTATATTTCTGATCTCACAATTACAGCGATAAACGTTAGTGAAAGGTCTACTCGTTAATAATCACCATATAAACAATAATATTTATCTAGTTATAATCGTCTGCTATGAAGAAACTATTCACGCCCTCTCTCAACTTAATTGATGACAGTTTCGATTTTTTCAAAACACGATTTACAATCTACAGATAATGGTTTACTACATAGACAGTCATTCCATCTTCAGTTGATTAGTTTCTTTATCAATAATATCTCTCTGTTCGAATCTGTTCCTTCATTTGTAAAAACACTTCTGAGATTATTTGTATAATAATACGCAGGATTGAGCTGTGCCAGGGTGCTTGTAGTTGAAAAAGATCGATCGTATTAGTTCACGTTACGTCCTAAATAACTTGAATTATATAGTAATATAACGCATTGATGACGTTCTGGAGATAGGTGCTCAGTGTGTTGAAGTATCGTAACATTAACACAATATTTCGCCTTTTCCTCGTGTATTGTATACAAAGTTATTTGATAAGTCTGTTTTAATACAAGTTAGCTTTCTCGCACTTTAAAAAATATATATAAAGAACGTTAAAGTGGATACTACTATCGATTGGTCTAAGTATTGCCTTTAAACAGCAGTAATGTAGAACAAAATGCACTTGTTGTATAACTCAAGAATGTTTCCACGTATCATAGAAGACGAGCATGTAAACATCGCATTACACTCGCCAAAATACTGTCAACAATGTGCATCATTATTGACAGTCCTAATAAACACAAATAACAAAAAATATTAATAATTTATTTGTTTACCCTTAAACCCATTGAAATATGTAAATGGATAGGGACTTTTCGATTTAGTCTTGCATTACAGTTAGGTCCAATTCAACTCTCTCCTATTTTACTGCTCCCGATAGATCAGTGATAGGATCGAAGGCTCATATCGCTAAAATTCTGGATTCGACCCCCCGAATGGAGAAGGAGTAGACAGGCTATTGTACAAATTTGTACTAAATACCAACAAAGTTATTTATTTGAGTGTCAGCAATATTTTACTCTAAGCCTTATTTTAAGGAAGAAAGTTAGTTATAGTATAATTATTGTATTTTACTGTACCATCATGAACGTATGCCTTAGCTAACTGATAATGTTCTCTATTATATTATTTTTATTCAAGCTTGTTCTGGTGTTTCTTCTTTATTTTGCGTTTGATATGATTATATGAGCTTTTTTTAAACGAGGGCTTATTTTTACACACCAGTTTTTTATCTTGTTAAGTCTTGGCTCTTGCTTGGAATCTAGGATACGGTTTTCATACTTGTCAAGATGCATTGAACTTTTCACGTGACTGTGTTTTATTTTGTATTGATATGTAGAATTTCGTAGCAGTATTAAACATTAAAGACGAACATTTAACCTTGTTTCGAAGACTTTTGAGTAACATAGAGCCCCCTCGTTGGCTCAGCGGTAAGTCAAAGGGCTTATAAATGACTAACAGCAAATAATTATATTATTAGGCTACTCTTGGTACTTTTAATAGTTATATGTTGATCATGACTTTTAGTATGATTTGCAGAAAGAAAGATTTTGTTAGTATTTTGTATTAAAAGAAGTCAGGAAGATTTTCCAACACTAATATAAAAAATATATTTGCCATCATCTTTTAATTAGGAACAATCGATTTTGTGATTCGATTATATAATATTTGTACATAAGAACATAGATCAGTAGTCACTTCAGTACATTACTTCCAATAGGTAAAACTTATTTTCTAGTTGACCAACTCACAAATTATTTACCTGTCCGTACTTTGCTGCTAACAAGTACATTTTATTCGAAAATATCCCCTGAATTTTCAAAAAGGCAATGGTTTTGCTTCATTAGCAAACACAATGTAGATCCAACCCTAACATTGCACTAAGCATTTTAAACTGACATATTGTATCCTGAGTTAGATTTGATCTAAACAGCAATATATAGACGAATATCACTTATGTATCACTTATGGAATAAAAGGTGTAAACATCAAACTTTAGACATACTGAAATAAATAAAAACATACCATATTAAAAGTTCAGATAGCATCCAATGTAGACACAGAAGGTTGTGATACACCAATTACCATCATATTGCATTAAATTACTATTGGTTTACTGTTTCTTAGCTACCATATAATTCGACAGCTGGAAACGGCCTGTCGTAAGTAAATAAATTATTAGAAAGTGAGCCTCATATATTCTGGAATTATTTCCATATCATTAATTGTGTAACAATAAGTTGGTGTATCTCTATCTAATATGCTATTTTCCAATTAAAGCCAAATATATTAAAATAAATGAATACTTTAAGGTTTGAATCAGGTTTCAAAACATTTTTAATTTGTGCAGTTGAAAAGTATATCTTGATTCATTGCTTTCTTATATTTTATTTGAATTTGTTAATGCCGTGATATTAAAGTTTGGCAAAGCAACTTTCTTCATTGGATGTTTAGGTATTCTAAACTTACTTACGTCTAATGTCAGTGGATATTATGATATCGTAACACCAGAAATCGTCTATGTTTTAATGCATATATTTCTTAAATCTTCTCGTTAAGCAACTGGTTATCAAATATGTACCAGTCAGTTATTTATATTATTTAGATCAATCTAACAGTAACACTTATTTTAATAATACTAGTATTAAGTAACGTACTCATCACATTTTCTCAAGCTTCACAGGTCACGTGTAGTAAGGACCTGTTCTCTACTGAATGATTTGTTCAGTCTCAAGCTTCATAGGTCACGTGTAGTAAGGACCTGTTCTCCACTGAATGATTTGTTCAGTCTCAAGCTTCATAAGTCATGTGTGGTAAGGGTTTGTTCTCCACTGAATGATTTGTTCAGTCTCAAGCTTCATACATCATGTGTGGTAAGGGCCTGTTTTCCACTGAATGATTTGTTCAGTCTCAAGCTTCATAGATCATGTGTGGTAAGGGCCTGTTTTCCACTGAATGATTTTTTGTTCAGTTGACCACGATTAACCTCGAATGATGCTAAGTGGTATCTACATTTCAAGTATCAAAAATGTTCTTAAAACATGCACCTATTAGTATATTGCAAGAATGAATAATTACAAACTGTATAAACTATGTAGCAGCATCTAAATTCTATTAAACATGGAAAACAGCGAAATAATGTTACTGCCCCATTATACATATTGTTTTCAACATGGGGTGTTTGAGTTACAAATTGTCTAACTATTTATATTCATTCTTAACTGAGTTTACTTTTAAAAACTACATGTTAAAATACAGGTTTTTCAGATAATCTTAGAAACTTGAGGTTTAATGAAAATGTTTATTTAGCCAGTTAAGATATTGATTCTCAACTAACTAATCGTTCCCTAGATGAGATTAATGATCTTTGTGCTAATCTTGTTTTCAAAGAAAATGAATGTGTTAATGTGCTTAGTAGACAAGCCATCAGAGAACTGATGGAATTTGCCACGAAAAACTATTTTTCACTCCAATGGTGATTTTTATGAACAAATGGATGGAGTCGCGCATCAGATGACTAATTATTTGTTAATGACATATTTGTACTACTCAAAAATTAAAATAAGTCAATGACATTTCCATAACTTATGAATTGTAAGCATTATAACGTTAACTTCACATATGAACTCCAGCAGTGCTCTGCTTTTGACACCATTGTCTTCAAGAGATAAATACATTTTGATGTTGGTTGTTATCAGAAACATACTTCACCGGACTATACATCCACTTTGAAAGTTTTGTTACACTTTATTTCAAAGAAAACTTTGTGGAATGTCTTACGTCCCAAGTACACAGAATCACTAATTTCTGTGAACTTTCACAGCAAGAGTTACTCGGACTAGATCTGTTTTAAAACTTGACCATTTTCTGAGTAAATTTATAGATTCTACTATCAATAAAATCATTGTTTTCAGGTCAGTGAACTATGACGTCCGAAAACTACAAGAGTTGATCTCTCTACGAAATGTTGACTGACACTCACGAAACTTGAAGAAGAAATTAAACACTATATCCCAACGTGTCTATCCGCAAGTTAACTTTGGTTGTGTGTGTTTAGACTTCAATGAGAATTCAAATGATTTTTCAAGTTTAAAGACAGAATCCAATTCTCTCAACAGTCACATGCCATTTATCCATTCTTCTGCTCGACTCCCAAAAGAATGGAATATAGTAAAGACACTTCATTCCTAGGTTCAAAGCAGGTAAAGCATTTTTCGACATGCACTAGGTAAATGCAATGTAGTTTAATTATCCATTATGTTCAAAGAAGTCGGTAAAGCTAAAAAAATTCTGAGCTACAGGTAAAGAAGATCTTCTGATTCTTCCCACATTAAACAAGCAAAAATGGGGGGCGCTACTGAACTTTTGCTCACAGTTTAAGTATTTGAAATATTAAACAGTGGCTTCTGCCTCATGGTATTAAGATGGATGGTAATTTGATATACAGATAATGAATAAACAAACATTAAATTCTACCTTATGCTTAATGTTCATAAGGTAATTTGGTTGAGGGATAATGTACGAACAAGGAATGCCGAAATTAGCTTGCCATTGGTATTTTTGGTAGTGGAAAATAGTATCTGTTGTTTAAATACAGTTTTAACTTAAAATAGTAGCAAAATTATTGATGAATTTTAGATAAAGTACTTCCAAGACAAAATATCATCAAGATCTGTGGATATATGTTTATTTTGTATAACACAAAGAACCTACTAGAAGTGTTTTATTGACACTTATGCGACACCTGGGTTAAACGTCTAAGATAGAAAACCCTTAGGTCCAGGCATAGCCATCTCTAAGTTATAGCTGCTGATCAGAGGGAGGACAACCAGTCAGCTTCAGTATTTTCCTCCTCGGCTACTCTTAAATGAATAGCAAGATTGACTCCCACAGTTATAACGTCCCAATTCTTGAAAGTACAGAGCATATTTAGTGGCATTTTGCAGTTCGAATCTAGGATCGGAACCTGGCCTGATAACCATAGCTATATTGAGGTAATTTAATTAACAAATATTAGACAAAGTCACATCAACCAACAGAGCAAATTTTCTCTAATTAATGCATTAAGTAAAAGTACTTGTTTAAGATAAAACTAATTTCGCAGTTTAGACGTGTCTGCAAGAAAGAAAACATGAGCATGTATAATGGGAATTAATATTAACTTAATAATATTAATTATTCTGTACTGAATGATGTTACAGTCAGTAAATAATTAAATAATTTCCAGGTTTTGTACTACTTGCTATTTTCAAAGAACTAATTTTCTGCTTGGATAATTTCTGAAAAGCAGGTCGTCACAAACTTTGTCGACATCTTTTACAAATACATCAAAGACAAGGAATTGAATGCTAGAACTAGATCATTAGTGTGTGCAGTGTAGAATATCTAATTTTACAAAGAGGGTTAAAGTGCTAATGCCTTAAACAGATTGGAATCTAAATAGTTGCCGTTCACGCATTTTCTGGTGATAAATTAACAATTTGCGTGCGGGACCCATTGGCAAACAAGCATCCTATGTGTCACATGTAATTGATTTAGCTCAGCGAGTTGTCTGGTATAATTAATTTCTACAAGGATCAATATCTTGTAAATCTACTAAATACATTAAACGTACTGTGAGGCTTTTTTTTGTGCTAAAACATATATAATATATATATATACTAGATGAAGGTTGATATCGTAGTTAGAGTGTTTCTAGTCCAGAGTTATTAAACTGTTTCGAAAAGCAAGCTATTTCTTTCTAGTAATTCTTGTCCTATACAAAACACATTTAATGCTGGTATCCACATGAACCGGCAATACCAGGTGGTAAGGGCGCTCGACTCGCAATCTGCGGGTCACGGGTTCAAATCCCCGTCAACCAAACTTATAATGTGACGGTCAATCCTACTATTCGTTCGTAAAAGAGTAGTCCAAGAGTTGGCGGTGGATGGTGATGACTAGCAGATTTCCCTCTAGTTTTACACTGCTAAATTAGGGGCGGCTAGCGCAGATAGCCCTCGTGTAGTTTTGCGAGAAATTCAAAACAAACAAATAAACAAAATAGTATCCACACAATGACTTCAGTGTATTGTATCCACGAATTTAGTGTCGCACAACAAAAATTTAAAGAAATGAGAAGGCAGGTTACTTTTTCTGTTGACAATCTTTACGTTGATAAACTTGTAGTTAGATAATGAAAACCTAAAACTGTAATATAATCTGATATATTTATATGCTACTCCTTAACTAGTTAAATAAGTATCGTGGAAATGTCGATGTTTTAAGTGAGTTAAGTCTATCACAAATTGCGTTCTAGCTTCATGCAGTATTAACACATAAATGTTTCCTTTTGTTTATTAATCAGCGTTTTCTTCCGTAAGCATTTATAATGCCATGTCGTAAAACTCGTTGAATTAAAAACACGCGAAAAAAAACATTCGGCTGAAACTTGCCGTTTATGTTTTTATAGCTCTCTACTTTTTAACAAATCCTGTTAGAAATATCCCAGACGCAAGGTTGCTTGATTGGTTTGTTGGCGATTAACATGTTTATCGTCACACAGCGTGTTATTTGTCTGGACGTTAACAGCTCAGCTTGATTGTCATCTTGTGACAAAGATGTATCTAATGAATCGTGTAAAGTTATATAGGAAGCCATAAAATAAATTGTAATGTTCGATGAGGCTTGTAAGACACAAATGTATGGTGTTATTGGCTTTAACATAAAACACTTAGTACCAAAGCAAAGTCACTCAGTATCTTCCAGTTCCACATATAGTTAACTGTTCCCAAACATAAATACACTTTTTTTTCTGTTTACACGTTGATTAGATGTCAAAAAAGATTAATTTCTTAACAGTTCTCTTTTCTCAATATTGAAAATGAAAGAGAATAATGAAATAGCGATTCAGTATGTATTGTATACGTTAATTAATATTTTGTTAGGTTGATGTGAAAGATCAACTGTGTCACATAAAGAAAATGTGTAAATGCTGAAACCAGTAAAGAAATGTAAGATTAATAATCTTGTTTTGTGCTATAATAATTAAAACTGTACTGAATTTCGAATTATCTTGCATGTGATGATTGAACGAAATAAGAGGAAAACGATCATGAAAGGCCAACTCAATACAATAGGTACATAACAAAGTAAGGAAAAGATAATAAAGCAGTAAACATTCAATAATCTCTGCAGCCAAATAGAATTATGTTTTGTAATGGAGATTTTAGTGATAACATTAAAATAAATTAAGTTTAGTTGACTTGGCTGTTCTATCTTCCACTCTGACATTATAGAGCAGATGTATGCTTTCTTTGTTAAAGTTCCACGTAGAACATATTTTCTAGATGTACGTATTCATGTCTTAAACAACCATTCATACATTTTCTTTCTAATAAAATTTGGAATTACCAATACTTTGTTCAAGAACAGTTATTACAATTCTTTCCACGCGTAGAACTATATACAGATAACTAGAGACAAGCAGAATATTTATTGGATTCGCTGGTTGATGATCACGTATGCATATGGTAAAACACTGCGTTTTCAATGGGGAGGTTGTTTGTATTAACTTATCTATTCTTTATGTGTTTGTGGGCGCTGCTCTTCACATAAAAAACGACAACGAACTAATTGGATACATAGAGCAACGGCAAATATGTAAGTTCATAGTATTAACACTGAAGTTTTTGTAAGGTCGAAAAAGAAAATTCAGTTTTGATATAATCTTAAATTTATACTGAGTATATTACAATATGAAGCAAGATAAGTTCATTTTCGTACATAAAAAATTGATAATTAATGTTTAGCATATGCTTGAGTTATACTTTACCAAAAGTAACCTATATATTTTTATAGGTATTTAATGAATATGTACATTAATCGTAGTACCTTATGTTGACAAAAAGTAGCCTTATAAATCTTTATAATAGCCTTAACTAAATCATCACATTGATCAGGCATGGATGCTACCAACTTTTTGAAACTACAATCGCTATTTTTTCCCACCCCAGCATTTATTTTTTGTGGTACAATCTTTCGAAGTTTCTGTAGGTTAATAGTTAATAATTTCAATCAAAGCTTTTAAACTGGTGTTCCAAGTGTTCAATGAAACTTTGGGCAGATAATTTGATATACAAATATGTATACGTATTTATCATCAGCTTTTTGTTTCTTCGACAAAAACCTCACATTCAACATACCAGTAAGTTTTGGATCAATATTCGTCAGAAATACAAGGCCAGGGCCAGTTAAACATCTTTCTAGGTATTGCAAGATGAATAAGAATGTTGTGATATAACGTTTTTTCTTCATAACGCCATTACGTTTGATAACGTTTTCACTCCCACAGCAGAAATAAAATAAAAACAAAATTTCCATATGATTATAAACCCATCATTACATTTCACTGTTTATCATTTATAGAGTTTTATTTAAGTTTTATTAGTCAAGACAATACACAAAAGCTTTTCTAGAGTCAACAAAAAATTCGAAATTTCGTTTCGTCGTTTCACGAAACATTATCTGTGATCATTTTGCAAAGTTTAGATTCTTGGATATATTTACGCATGTTATATTAAGTTTCTTGCCGCAAGTTTTCCATGTATATCACTTTCTTCCAACTGCTTTCAAACATTAACTCCATGCACGTACTGAATTTGTAACTTTATTTCTGAATTGATTGGATGACAGAATTGTTTGAATGATATTATCATTCTATCCTAATGTTTTTGTTTTTATGTCCTTTGTTTTTATTAAACTTTTAACTCTCAGTTCCTTCGAAACTCTGTATTTTGAGCAATATACCTTTGAGGTTACCTTTCGTTGTTTATAGCAATATCATGTGCTTCATTTTACTATTTAGTTTTTACTTTTTCGCAGTTTCCCCATATTAAAGTTTGGATTTTGCTGGTTATGCGTCACAAATATTTCAGTTGAATCAAAATCCATGTTATTTAAAACAGATGTGAAAAAAACAACAACAAATGTGCAACTATGAAAAGAAGTAATGACGGATCAGGCTTGCTTTATCCAAATATGATAGTGTCATGTGTAAGTATGTCGTGATTACATTAACAACGTCACTAATGTTTGCTCTGTTCGTTTGAAGTTAAGCACAAAGCTACATAATGGGCTAATTGTGCTTTTCCAACCACGGGTATCGAAACCCTGTTTCTAGCGTTGTACGTCCGCAGACATTGGGGCCGAATTTTTGCTAATTTAATTACTTAACAGTACATGATATAACATAGTGACATCGTTAATGTTTTGTTAACCATGGTTCACATTATTGTAGTATTTTTTTATAATAATTATTTTTCTTTCTGGACTTAAAATGATAACCAATACTGTATGCGTTTCTCTACGAACTATATTTCATAGACACTTAAATATTATATTTTGTATTCATTAAGTTTGTACATAGTTTTAAATGCTGACAAATATTAGATATCCTATTTTCTGAAATGCGAGTAATCACACCTTATTGAGTATTGAGCTCATGTTACCTGACCAAAGAATATTCATTTAACATTTATTTTTGTGCAAATTAAGACAAACATAATTGGTATATCGCCATAATTTTACTAAGCAAAACTACTTTCTATAAACTTGTCATCAACTATTAGAACAGGGAACTGAATTTTCTTCATATGCTGCTACTCTAACATTAAAATGGCTCTTAATTAATAAGAAATAACAAGATTTACTTACATTATTTTAAACGAGATTATTACGTAAACTTCTCTATTTATTTGACAAATCAATATCCGCATAAATTTCATACAAAACCAATTATTGAGCGAACTTTCAAAGATCTTTCCTCATAAAAGATCTTGTTCATGTATAAATTGGCATAATGAAGACAACATCTGTAAGTTATTCCAATGTTTTAATACATTTATCTAGCATAACTTTACTATAGATTCGGAAGATTTACCAAATCAATCATGTGACTTGAGTGTGATTATGAAGGTTGACAAATAAAGGGAATTTAACCAAACAACGTCATTTACTAGCACTTCAATATGTGCAAATACATTAGTGCTTCGTGCTCTTTTGCCTGCTTTCTTTTGAAGAGTACCCTGAATTCTATCATATATCTGATTCGATGAACACGAAATGTGTAAGCCTCTTGTCATGCAAATTCTCAGCTTCCATTCGAGCTCTTAAGAAAACCCATATTTTTCCCTGATTCATTCCGGTTGTCTTAACACTAATGGACACAAAAGACACCTATTCGTCTACTTAAAAGATTAGTAAACGAATTCCTATTCTATTTCCACGAATGTTGTGGAAACCTATTCATTTGACTGCTTATCTTTTTGACCAACTAACTAGTCTACCTATCTGTAGTCAGGGTATTCTCAGGAGAGAATAGAATGTATTACAGCTTAAATACAACCTAATCCTTAGAAGTATGAATCCAACACAAGCATCTTTCACTGAATAACTCTATAGATAAGACAAGTTTGAAAAATATTTCAATAAGATATTTGCAGTTTAAATTGCATTTAAACTGCAAATATCTTATTGAAAGAAAAATGTTGAATTTGTTTCCCTTTTAATATATTAGGATTGTTTTTTCTATATTTATTTATTCTAAATGAAAAGTTGTTTCCGTATTTTTGTACAGCTGATTTATCTATAACTCACTTCTTTTCTTCAATGATTTCATAGGGCTCGCAACTTACAACCAAAACAAGCTTCGTAGATACGATAAAATTAAATAAAAGGCGAGAATTACATTCAGATGAAAGAGAGCTATTATATTAAAGCATTCACTTTAAAGTCAATATTGTTTTCAATCCGATATATATTGTTCCAGACGTAATAAAAAAATCATGGTATATACAGTGTATATATATATATACAGGTCAGTAAACATCCTTTTACGTTACTAAACTTTCATGTCACTTACCCATATAATCCATGGAAGAGAACAAATTTAGATTGAAAATAAAACACACATTCCGATTTTATTTAGTTCTATTTTGAGTTTGGTGAACGTCTGATTGTGATCATAAAAATATATTAAATCTGTTCTAATATGCAGTAGTTTTCGTACCTTTCAACATGATGTCTCAAAAAAATGAATGTATTGTCAATCTTACAAAAATCATAGAAAAATATGTTACGTAAAGGACACTTTCTCACTAATCATTTAGTTTTTAGTTTAAAGAATAATATCGTAGCTCATCTCCCTAGTTTCCAGATTCTCAATTGTTTTATTTTCTGAGTTTAAACACTAGATTCAAAATGTATGATATTTTATATAAAAGTTTTTTTTTAAATATACTCATCAGGCAACTTTCCCAAGTATAAGAATTAGTCCTTTATATTCCTCTTGAGAGAACTACTTATCTAGTTATTCTATAGAAAAAAGGTTGAAACAGTAGTAGCGGTGTTAGTAATTTGTATGTTTTTTGCAAAACCTGTTAACATTTTTATAATAATAAATATATATTAATATCTATAGCCACGATATGTTGACTCCTCAAAGTCAGAAGACGATGTTACACTGCCGTGATTCTATAAACAGTATTAAATATTGAGCATTGATACAACTGTTCCAAATGCTGAACAACTACTATTATAAGCCATTTTACAACACATAAAAAAACAGGTCTGCGGACATACAACACTATAAATGGGTTTCGATACCCGTGGTGGGCAGAGCACAAATAGCTCATTGTGTAGTTTTGTGCTTAACATCAAACAAAAAAAAACAGTTTCATACTTATTTTAAATTAATAAAACTAAGTAATCAAAAAATCATAAAGTTCTTGTTTTTTTTCTCCTTGTTGAAGTGGAAAACATATGGTAAACAAAAAAGGAAAGGCAGGAAACAAACTTTCACTGGTAGTTATTAACTTAGACTACGGATGGTTGACAATTTTTCCACATAATGTATATTAATATTCTTATAAATATTTTTTTACTAATCATAATGGTAAATTGCTCTCTCTAGCAACTAAATTAAAACTAATAACTTAATGGTTTAGGCGCTTCATCGGTATTGATAGCTTCATCAACAGCTGCTGTTTAAATCCCACTTCGTGTGGAATCTTACTTTTATCTAATTTTTAAATATTACACCATATTTAATGTAATATAGTGGTAAAAGATTAAAATAAATAAGTATTGAAAGAACATTGGTATATTTTATCGTTTGTCTTCTTACTCTTTTTTTTTAGCATAAACGTCAGGATGCTTAAAGGAACTTATTCAGTATGTTTTGGGTTTAATCAAGTTAAAAATGAAGTTAATTTGTTTTATAAAAAATAAACACTCTACACAATATAAAATCTGAGTATTTGATATGAGAAAAATTTAGCATTTTTAAACATAGAAAAATTATTGAAATTTGCGTAATAGGACTCATAAATGAAAAAAAAAGTATCCAGATATAAATTACAGTTTCATGAATTTTGTGCAAAGTTTACATCTCTCTGACACCGTTTAACTAATAGAAGTAAATTTTATGTTGCTTATAAAAAGTAGTGATATTTCATAAATATATTTTACATGCACAAAAAAATAGCCAAATGAATGTTAAGGGGTCAGACATATAAAGATGAATTGTCAAAAAAGAACCGAGTTATATAAATGGGAAAAAAGCTCTAAGGATATAATGTAAAAATGGATTAGTTAAACAAGAAAAATATTGCAAAACATTGCCCACTTTTTTTACTGTAACTCGAACAAGCAGTTAGTGGCATCGAAAGTTACCCAAAGCAAAGCACCTACAAACTAACCACTGTCACTTATTAAGATTTTCATCAAGGGTTCAAAATATAATTATAATACTTTTTTATCAAATACACTAGTGTATGCTTGGTTCACAAGGTTCAAAGTTAGCCATTGAAGCTTTGCAGTTAAATTTAAATTAAGTCGTCCACGAACTGCATTAAATGATGAACAATTACGAATTTAGGCGAAAGCTAAAAATGGGTCAGACAATTTGGTGTCGAAGATACGTTTCATATAAGTAAACAATAAATCACAATTACTTACACAAAAGCAAGATGTTTGTGTGGGGTGACCGAAGTATGTTAATAACACAAGCAGGATGGATTTGACATCTGCAATGAGTTAGTGTAGAAGTATGATCCGAATACCACAAATGATAAATGTTGGTTGCATCAGTTTGACCAAATTAGTGATAGTGAAATCCTGTTGATTTCTGAACATTTATAGCACAAATAAAAAGAAAACTAAAACAAAACACAATGAATCTTTTTGAAATGTTCTGTGTTCAGTAACAGCATAAAATTGGATAAAACTGTAAATTATTTGAATAAAATATATATTGGTGTTGTACTATCAATTTCCAAACTTTTCTTTAGTTTTGAAGAAAGGAAAAAACAGTAATTTTAAGCTGTAAACAATATATGTTCATTTTTTTATTTTTATTTGTTTTATAGCTTCTTAATTCATTCTTTCTCTAAAAATTACTTAATATTGATTGATAATTCTGGCTGTGAACGTATAAATCTAAAACTATAATTCAAAACTATGCTTTTATCGGACATAACATAATGTGAAACACATTTATGAATAAAGCACTAGAAATAAAAAAGAAGAACATTTTCGTAAGGTAATTATGTTGCCAGGTTGGGTTCTCATTACGGAATGATTTGAACAAGTATTTTTGATCAAATGTTTAGCTTTTGATATTTATTAAAGGTGCATGCAAATTGTTATCAATACAAGTATTTTCAGACGATAAGAAACATATACAGACCGTCAGTGGACTCGAATTCTTGAAGGATTAGATGGGCTTACCTCCAAAACATATGATAAACGTAGATACTTGTGAACGCTATCGTTTTAAGTTGGAGGAGTGATAATTCTATTACGTAATCTATGAAAAAAAGCATCTTGGAAACAAAATTGGTGTTTCACATACAAAACACTAAAGACGTTGGTTACATTTGTGTTATTTTTTTACTGTAGGTACTTGTTTCTATAACCAGAAGCAGCATGATGGGATTTCTATGGGATAATCTATCTTCATTATGTATAACTGAACAGGATTGACGTGAAATACAAAACATCTCTCTAAGCCTTGAAGGTAATGTCTTAGATTATTCTGTGGATAGTCGTCAACTGATTAGTTCTACTGGGAAGAACGTATATCTTATAGTACCCAAAATGTTCTTTTCTGTAAAAAAAAATATGTACAGCTTTGTTATGTTTTCATAATAATTGAGAAAACTTATGCTAACAGTGTTGTCATTTGTTTAAAATACATTTAGTGAACCTAGGAATTCGAGTATTTATTTCCGTATGTCTTCCGGTGGAGCAGTGATAAGTTTACAGACTTATAACGCTAACATCTGGGGTTTGACTCCCCGCACTGTGTAGTGAATTCGATAATACATCGGTCATAATCTTACCATCTACAGAAGTTTCAACAAGTAAATCAGCAAATCATGTAAAAGTAACAGTCCATATAAAGTTGCTGCGAAACTGAATGTATCAGAACTTATTTTGACATTGATAATTATTTTACAGAATACAATGTTTCACTAGTCATCATCGGGTAGTTTGTGTTCAATAAACTGAAGTCAGTTGTATCATGGAAGATTTTGTTCATTATTTATTTATTTGATTTTATCAAATTTATGTTGTTATCTTATTTAAGGGATTGAAGAGTTATAATTTTACAAGATTTCAACTAAAGCTCAAACCACAATCAACAAATCTGAAAATTAATAAAATTGGATTAGAAACATCGTGACATAAAATCAGGTCAATATCTGTCTAAGAAATACAAAGATGCTCTTACTTTTTTGTGTGTACCAAATACGTTGTGAAAATTGTATTGAGTTTTACCTCTGAGGAACCCACAGTCAAATTTCTACCATTGTTAAAGAACTTCTAATGCTTGTGAACATTTGTCCGAGCATGGCTACTCATTTCAAATTGATAATGCTAAAAACCACAGTAGAGAAAATAATATAAACTGTCGCTAAGTTAAAAGAACATCCTAATTAAACAATCTGGTTCGAACCTAAAATTAATAAATATTCCAGAATACAACTCTTTCTCTTTTTAAAGATGACTTTAAGTCTTAGCATCAAATTTAGTCACATTTTTGTCTCAAAGAAGTAAACTTAACATAATTTAGTGTAATGTATTTTTGTATGTTAAAGATACTGGAAATAATCTATACGAAAATTAACTTTCTTGACCCTACTGTTTACGTACTAGCGTTGACCTTTACGTGAGATGAGACACCATCACGTGACCCTTTTCCATCTGGATGTTTATTGTAATATTTTGGGTTGCTTCGTAAACGTTGTGTTTGTTCCGGCCTTCATGATGTTTGTACGTTATGCTTATTTTTCAATTTTTATTTTGTCAGTTGGATTATTTATTGTGAGGGACAACCTTTTATGTTCTGTTTGGGTAACTACGATTGAAGTTGCAACTATATCCCGTCATTTAAAGGAGTAGTAGTTTACCACCAATCACATATCGATACACGCATCCGCTAATTATTCATCGTTTCTATTACTAGTGTTACGTATTTCAATTTCAAATAGCCGAAAACTGGGTTAAATTTAGATTTAGTAGTTAAATAAATGCCGATATGTATCCAATTTATGATATTTGCCAACAAGATTGATACACACAGTTTTCTTTGTTTTATACAAATATGTTTTAATATACAAACAACAATACAATTTACAATAACAGCTATTACAAATAGTTATTACGAACAATGATTTATATACAAAAGTTTCACAAACTTACAAGCAATATAAAGTGTTCTTTCTAGTCT
>NW_013665895.1:571443-573335 GCF_000517525.1 Limulus polyphemus
AAAGTGTTCTTTCTAGTCTGGAATTTCCTTGATGTCTTATCGAGGGTTCACGATGAGCGAGTTAATTTCGAGTTGACGTAGGTACAATTCACATAACGAGGAGCTAGCTAGCCGATTTTTCTACCCACTACGTTAGGTAGTGTTTTCGTAAAAGTACTAATGTCTGATGTGAATCCACTGAAGTTAAATTGTTTGTAATGTTCAAAATATATGATCTTTCTGGTCAAATATCTGAAGTGCCCCAATTAATAAGCGTTATAACAATCACGGTTATAGCTTCCGAAGTTTATAGCACACCAACTTTAGCAAATCAATAATAGTTACTGTTTTTTTTGGCGCGTCGCGTTGGTTATATTTATAGGGGTGTGGAGAGTTTCTCGAAACTTCAGTTTACGTAACAATACTGACGCTAACACTAGCGTTTACGTACACACATATATTGTTGATTCTTACACTCGAGAATCTTCTACAACTTTAGAGAATAGGCGGGAGTTTCGCAACACATATTTAACCGTATAAGTTATGTACATTTCTAAACATAAATTTAATTTAAACAAACATCGATATTAAAATAAACATATAATAGTAAATCCGTTACACTATTTTACTCACTGCAATTTCTGATGATGCCAGGAAAACTTGGTGAAACGTTGTTCATTGTTAAGAATATTATGTTTATAAGATATCAAACATGTTTTTCAATCTGAGGTACGTTTTCTTTGTTAAACTATTACCTCGATAATGACCACCATTAATGATTCAGCGAATTTCCTTCAGTACGTTTTTATACTGGGTAATTTTAAAGGTCGTGTTATCTAGTTTAAATGAATACTTTACACAATTTCGTTTTCGACATGATACTAATGCCTTTCAAAGTGTAAGAACGGTTTATTAAAAGTTTTGTTATTATGCCTTTGTAGGCTAAGGGGATAGATATTATTACTGTGACCAGTTAGTAAACCAATATTTTATTACTGAAGATGTCATCATATATTTCCATTAAACTTTTGAAAGTTTCAACAGTTTCCAAGCACAGCAACACAAATCTAACAACCAGTAAACACACTAGTTACAGTCAATATTATGGAAAAATTGGCCTATTTTTCTAGATGTAGTTACTGATCGCTACTGTACATTGGACTTCTGCTCTGTAGATAACAATATGTGCAAAAAGCTTGTTATAGGTTAGATGAAATATTAAACCAGTGATCAGAAGATGCACAATTTGTCTTACACTATGAAAATAAAAAAACATCATGTTATCTAAGTCGATTAACAATCCTAATGACTGATTATCTACTTTCCAGAAATTCTTGAGTTATTATCATTATCTTTTAACCGCCATTTGTCATCATTTCTGATAATAAGGGCAATAACCAATATGTTACATAGCACATAACGAACAGGCTTGGGTTGAATTCCATGAATAGTTAATCCACGTTCCATATTAATTAGCTCGTGTTCTTAGATGAAAAGGCGAATAATAAAACAGCTAAATGACTGCAAGTAATTTCAAATTAATTCTAGTTTAATTCTGATGAGTGACGAAAATTATATTTTTATATGAAAGGTAAAATACGATGAAGCCTAAAAGAATAAAAGAGTGCTGATCTGAGATTAAAGTAGGAAACAACTGGTTATATTTACTTCTTCAGATAATTTACAAGTATTATGTAAAACGCTATACTTCTAGAAACAATTAGCTCTAGTTCATAAATTCGGTTGCAGCAGATCCCACCAAATAAAAATAAAATGTATTGAAATTATTTTATACCCATTTTTGTTTTATATTTCCTTTCCTCAATAGCCGCGGCTGTAATAGATCTCAAATCAGTCAAGAGATGGAGCTATTAGCTAAAAAAAAATGTTTGTACTTAAAAAAAAAAAAAAAA
>NW_013665895.1:574167-604988 GCF_000517525.1 Limulus polyphemus
AGTTATACGATCAATAGCCGCGGCTGTAATAGATCTCAAATACAGTCAAGAGATGGAGCTATAGACTAAAAAATAATGTTGTACTTAAAAAAAAAAAAAAACGCAGCCATTCTATGAGCCGCTATGCCACGGCTAAAAATATATCAGTATAATATTGCAGTAAGACTCCTGTAAGTCACGCCATAAAATTAATAAGTAGGAGTTAATCAGTAATATTTTATCGATATTTTAAACTTTATTTATATTTTTCTTTTACAACCTAACAAAATGGAAACTGAGACTTTAGTATATGACATATGATTAGCTAAATAAAATCCTAAATAATTACTTTTATCAAACAGCTTTAATTTATTTTTCTCTTTGATTATTTAGTTGCATGACAATTTAACTTTTGCTTTCAGCGAACAAGAACACAGTCTTTGAAAGTAGTTAAGCCAATTCTAGCTAATATGTTTTGTTGTTGTGATCTTAGACAATATTCCATATATCTTACATCTATAATGAACAATATTTAGTTGTATGTTTAATTCTTTAAGTAGAAAGCTGTAGAACTTATTATCTATATTGTGTCCACCGAATTTTAGCGTTTTTGGTCCTCATGTTTACCGCTCATCCATTATTAAGCGAGTATGTAGACACAAATACGTATAATACTAGCTACGTTTACGTCATCGTTTATTTTTTTCTAAAGCATTAACAGTAAAGGTTATTTACTTGTCAAAACATGTAATAAATTTATTATAAAAAAATGTCCCCTACTGGCACAGAAATAAGTTTACAGCACTAAAGTTCGATCTCAATGTTTACAGTACAGGTGGTCCATTATGCAGTTTTGCGCTTAACAACAAGCAAACCAAAGAGTACTGCATTTAAAATTCTATCACAGTTGACTGCCCTGTGTAACAGTCAGGAGGAGGAGTTATCTGTTCGATATTTGAGACCTGCTACAGTATATGTAGATCTCAGTTAAGAGCATTTTGCTCAAAGCAATATTGTAATCCAAAGGTCTCGGTTTCAAGCAGTAGTCTGAGCAACTTTTCTACATTCTGATTTGTTATATTGGCACTCAACCTGAATGCTCAAATCCTTACAGTTAACAGGATTGAAGCACCAAGCATAGAACGTATATTGCGACCGTTACTTCTCTTCTTTGGCTAAGGGTTTTTACAAAACAACAATGCATTATAAATAAAATAATATAATAAGAAACATAAATGTTGTGAGCTAAGTCGACGTGTCAACATTGGATTTTCAGATCTTATACTCGTGAACTGTATGTTTTTCTTACGATGATCAGCCTTTCTATCTTCCTCTTTTAGGCACTCTGCTTGAACACAAAAGAACCATAACAAAAATCAATATCGAATGATAGGTTGGCTGTGGTTTGTATACTCACACTAACAAAATAATAACAACTGATTTCCTTAAACCCCAAAAAACTTGCATAACAGCATAATTTAAAATTTAACAGCCAACAAATAAAACTTGTGTGCGAGCATCTAGTAGCGTTCAACAAAGACTACATTTCTGATATTCACACAATTGAAAAACAAAATAGAAAGTCTTAGTTACAGACTAATACTACATGAAAATGAACAAGGTGCAATTGTTCACTTGACTACTGAAAGTTAGAAATATGACACAAGAGGTTCAAATATTTTCAAACTAAAACTTATTCATTTTCCACTAGAGGGATACGTTACATGGAGTCTTTTTGTGAAATTGAGACATCATGACTTAAAATGTAATGCTACCTTTTCTTTCCTCAAAGGACAAATAATATTTATCTTGGATGTTATTATGTGCATTGTGTTGCAGCGATTTATCTGATACGATTAAGTACGTCATAACGCTGAACACCATATACTTAACGAGAGAAACTAATAACACTTAACATTCTATACTTAACGACAGGGGAGAGTACTTTATATTTTCCTAAAGTGCAAACGATTGACTAGAATAATCCGTTACGCTACATATATAACAAGATATAAAAAATATATGTTAATAACATTTTCAGTTCAGTGTTAAATAAAATAATGTGTTAAGCTTTGGTTCATGGTTTATTATGTAATTCTAGTGAGAAAATGATTGACGATTGTATATTCACATTAACTTGGAGAAATGTGTAAGCTCATTACTAAATACACCATTGTTTAGAATCGTGTGAAGGTAACTTAAGAAACTAGAAAGAGTTTCCATTATTTTTAGAAACATAACCAGCTTTACATTATTTTATCTTGTTAAAAATATACAAAATTCATACCTACAAATAAACTGTCACACACAGTTATGCAAATTACAGATGATTGTTAAATTACTCTATGCCTACCACTTCATTGTATACAACGTGAAGTTACCATGTTTTAGAGTTTTAAACACAAACAGTTTAAAACAAAAATAATCAAAACAAATTTTTAGCTACATTTTAATTCAGGTATATGGTAGCTACAATCTCAATAAACATTCTTGAAATTATCACCTCAAAACTTTGAAGTTTGACCCATGTTTACCAATACATCATCATCTGTAGTTGTTAATCATACTTTCTTATTGATATCTATCTACATTTACTTCTTTGGACGTCAGACGTATTAAAAACTATTAAACACAGTTTCTCGTGACTAGAAATTTAATGACTTAATTTTTTACATTAAGTCCCTGAGTAAAGCATAAAGTAGATTGAGAATATTAAAACTAAGAATCTTCAGCAAAATGTTACAAGAACATAATTGCTACATGTCTGACGTTTGATATATTTTTTCTCTAAATATTGGACGAATGTTTTTTATGATTCATATCGAATTGGATGGATAGCTAGTTTATTGGTGAATGTTCTATCTTCTAAATAGTAAATTGTGTCAAAATTTGTTCTTATTTTTGGATCGTAATACTATTTACGTTGATTATTTGTGTACACTATTATGTTTGTTAATTGTACGTTTGTGACGTTTTGGGAAGTTTTGAACACATTGATGATCTTCTCACTATATTTTAATTTTTTGAACTTTGACAGGATACTTGAGACAAGATACTTTCAGTTAAATTTTTGTTTTGCTTACATAATATTCATTTCTTGTGAAGCTGCTTATAAGCTGCAAATGATTTCTAATAACATTCTTAAATAGGCTTTCATTTTATGAGTGGTTTAAGGATTCATGATAAAAAGTTTAGGCTTTATAATTAAAACAATATTTTATGTTCGTAAGCAGAAAAGAAAATGATTAAAAGAGAACACTAAAATGTAAGAGATTTCGAGATAAACCTGGTCACCGTTAGTGTTGATTGAAGGTCAACGTTCGATCTTCTTTTTTAATATCTCACTAAAAATATCCGGTGTTTAAGATTCTTTTTCACACTTTCAGCAAAATTAATCAAATCTCCCTAAACACAACACTTAGAAACCACCTCTCAGGATACTCACATGTTCAGTTTCTCGTTAACTTTGACAGGCAGGGTAAACACTATATGAGTAGAGGATGATAAGCTGAGCTTAGTCTTATTACTACCTCCGTCAATAGAAATCACTTACTATTTTATCTAATTTCGAAATGTGATAGATATGTGTTAAAACAACTCTAATTCTTAGATAGACCACCATAAACACACACACACAGCCATCTGTATTAGTCAAAAAGCTTTTGTGAGTTAAACGATATTTGGTTTGAGTTAGAAATGACACGGTTCTATAAAATTTTAACGTATTCACGATGCTGCTACAATTACGAAAATGTATTCATTTTAACACAATGAAGACGTAACTTAGCATTTTTATAAAGATCTATATATTTCGGCTTAGACAGCGTTTCCTGCTTATACAGTCATTGTAATTTTAATTGTGAGTTAATATTAATTCTAAACTTCTGGTTAAAACATTATGTATTGACATTCCGTAATTTTTTCACTGTTGGTATTAACATACCATTAAGGTTACGTCATAAAAGGTTATCCTTCCACAACTTTTCCTATTTTACGTAATGAAACACATCACATGTACTTATGTTTTAGAAACATGTCTCAAAGTTCGATCACGTATCACCATATTATTTTCTCGAAAACCAAATGAGTCTAACACTTAACTAAACAGTACTGTTTATTTCTTTAAAAATTCTTTAGAAAAAATAGTTATTATTCAGTAATTTGTTGACAGTTACATAAACATCAAATTATATCTTTCGTTTCTCAGAGTACGCAGAATAATTTTCATTTTATAATATTTCTCCCAGAAAGAAAATGATTAAATGTTAATGTACTAATAAGAAATGTAGCTCTTGCTTCAGTAGATGAGATCTTAGAACTATGCAACTCTAATATGCATATGTTATACATTGTTTGATATACACCAGTTTGGTAAAGTAAAGTTATTATACACAATTATTATGCTTATGGATCAAAACCCCAAGTACAATCTTGCCCGTACATTACAAACACATGACACAGCCTAAAGAATTTCGCTCCTCAATGGCACAGCAGTAACTATGTATGCTTATAACGCTAAAAATTGAGTTTCAATACTCGTGGCGGGCAGAGCATAGATAGCCCATTATATAGTTTCGTGATTAATAACAAACAAATATAAATCCTTAAGTTTTAATATTGATTTTTCATTTATCTTCAGCCTCTGCACGGGTGTTAACTACTTTTTAACATATTGATACTTTTGCACATTCGTATTTATAGGTGGCACATAACCTAGCCACATAACTAAGATATGTCACCTACAATAATTTTATCAGTAACAAAATACACCTTAGTTTAAGGAATAACTCACTAAAGTTCTTGAGCATAAAAACTAAAAGCGTCGTGTATTTTGTGACAGTATACTAGTACAGTGTCATTCTTGTGTCCATAAACTGTCTTCATAATCTTGTAGTCTTTCATAATCACAAGTTGTAGTAGAAAACAGCTTAGAACGATGTTGTATCATCAGACTGATAATTACATATATGGTTTATGGATATGATATAAAATTCCAGTATTCTATCATAATTTCGTTTTTACACCCATTTAAACAAATCATAAAGCAAAGTAAATAACGTCCAAGTTTAAAGCTGCTATTTTGTATTTTGTTATGTATACTTATCTAAACAATTAAAGGAAAATCGGAATTCGTAATACAGCTATAATGTTGAAAATTGGCTTCGAGTGTATCTAAATGCTGTTAGCAAATGCACGGTTTCTCAGACACATAGACAAGGCAGACCATCATCAACATCCTACGATACAAGCAGACAAATGTCACCTGTCAATTCTGGCTCACCGTAATTATAGGGTTCACTCTCCAAGATTGAATCAGATGTTAGCAGCCACAAATGAACACCATAACAGTGTAAGTATGATTAGAAACAGACTTCACAAGTCCAGCTCGTATGCCAGACTCTCAAAGAGATGTATTCAACTCATAACAACGCACAAAATAGATGTCCTGAAATTGTGCCAAGAAAACATCAAGTGAAACAATAGCATGTGAAGCAATACTATTTTTTCAGTTAACACACCTATATTATAAAGGAGTATAATGCATATAGCTGTGGGAAGTATTCTGTGAACACTGATAAGCATTGGTGAATTTACCGATCTCCTCGTCCTATGGAACGGTACTAGTAATGCCCCTTATCACAGGGCATTACATGCTATGATCTTTTATACTACATTATACCGGTACCACTGGTCTATATTTCAGCTTAATTGGTGATAACACCCCACCTTTACCATGCTAAAATACTCAACATATTTCTTGAAGAAGAAAAAAAGGACCAACTAAAGTGTTTTTCACGCTCACTTCACGCATCATTCATGTAAGAAATATTATTGGGAGGTATATAAGGGAATCACTGTTACTACATATACCCTGAAACAAATCTTTGAAAATAGTGGTTTATAAGTTTTTATTTCAATCATGCAACATTGGTGCCACGCTTCCCCTGTTGTTCATTGTATCCATGCTCCATATTCAAGTGAAATATAATTTACCATAAAGACGTAAACCCATATTTCCCCAAGAGTAGGCTGAATGAACAATCATTTGCATTTCAGATCACATGAATTATCATTAAAGGCCTAATGTTTATAAAAAGTAAGTAAGGGAAAATTATTGGTATAATTTTATAACAGTGACTTTTGCCTAATCGTAACCATAACATTACAAGTTCAGACTATTCTTTAATTATTTTGAGCATTTTAGATACATTTTATTTATAAGTAATTATAATCGAACTAA
Source organism: Limulus polyphemus (assembly GCF_000517525.1). NCBI lineage: Eukaryota > Metazoa > Arthropoda > Merostomata > Xiphosura > Limulidae > Limulus > Limulus polyphemus. The sequence goes on from NW_013665895.1 coordinate 580,388, forward strand.
CTAAGGTGTTTTAACCATCTCTCTGTGTTATGAAGAGTTATATTCATGAATGAAGTTGTACAAATACACATTTCTTACACTTGAATTAAAAAAAATGCCTATATCTTTTATTTGTTTACTACCGTGAGAACTGAATACATCTATTGCAAAATAACTGTTGATAATGCATTTGCTTTTGCGGAGCCCCCCCCCCCCCCACGTGGCACAGCGGTATGTCTGCGGACTTACAACGCTAGAAACTGGGTTTCGATACCCGTTGTGGGGCAGAGCACAGATAGCCCTTGTACAGCTTTGTGCATAATTATAAACAAACAAACAAACAAAGCTTTTGCGGCAATTTTAATTGTTTGATGCTTCATACTCGACTGAACACGTAAATGAAATATTTCTTATCTCTAAAGAACGATATAATTGTTACACTGAACAAAACAGAATCGTCCACCATGTGTGCTTCAAATATGGTGTAATAATACATTAACCTACCTTTGTAAAGAACGCTAAAAAGTCTGACATTGTTTGTTTTCGAATTTTGCGCAAAGCTACACGAGGGCTATCTGCGCTAGCTGTCCCTAATTTAGCAGTGTAAGACTAGAGGTAAAGCAGCTAGTCATCACCACCCACCACCAACTCTTGGGCTACTCTTTTACCAACGAATAGTGGGATTGACCGTCACATTATAACGCCCCCACGGCTGAAAGGGTGAGCATGTTTGGTGGGACGGGGATTTGAACCTGAGACCCTCAGATTGCGCCTTATCCACCTGGCCATGTCTGGCCGAAAAAAGTCTGACATAGCCAAGTTTACGAAATTTCTAATCTATATAATCTAAGTTCATTACCAAATTCTGTACTAAATTGTCGCGTACTTTCTTTATATTTCTTTTTCATCTAAAAATACAAGTTTGCTTTTGTTTCAAAGAAATCACACAGCCATGAAATTGGCTGTAAAGGCTACTTTTTATACCTGACGTTAATATAACTTTAAAACTTCGTATAATAATTACATACAAAACTTAAAAGTTTTTAAGTAGCACCACACCACATGTTTGCTTTTCTTGTTGAAGGAAAACACTTAAAGCTCAATATGAGCTGAAGGCCATTCTTGGAATTTGTAAAATCGCATATTATGATGAACACATTGTGGGTTTATTATGGTACTTGAGTTTGTTTTCTGATGTATTTTTAAGCTGTTATTATTTTAGTTAGATATATCCGGTAAAGTTTTCTTAGAGAGTATTTAAAATCATGAAGTATTAGTAAGTGGTAGAAAATAAATGAACTTACAGGAAAACAACAAAACACATTATTAGTTCAAGAATGAGATATGTTCTGCAGGAGTGTGTATAAGGACGTTTTTATTATATTGTGTAGTAGCTAAAACAACAAAACAAAAATAAATCATGTTCCTTTTCACAGTTTTGTGTATCTTCTAATGTCTTTTTTGGATACAAAGGGGATTTGTTTTAAATATTACGTACAAACAAGTAAGTCTGTTCTCAGTGAAATTAATGCGAAGTTAATCTGGTTCGTTCCGTGTAATAAAGCTCACTATTTAAACACAGAAGACGAAAGCGAAGCGCGAAGTTTGACGAGAAAACAACATAAAACTTTCAAATCATAAAACATTTTTCATAAAAAAAATTCGTTAACATTAAATCCAAAAAAGTTAATTGATAAACAACTGATAATCATAGATGTTACCTACAGTGCTGTGAGATGTCAACACTTAATATTTCATAAAAGGATGGAAAAAACGTTTTGTTTTAGTTTATATGTTACACTAGATTAACAAAACATTAACTATAATATATTCATTTGGAACTCAACAAATTCAATAATTAAGCTTTAATAGGTCTTGCTATATATGACCTTAACTAAATCACTACAACAATAACAATATTGTTTTTTTTTGTGAAGCTATTTTCTTTAATTTATTTTTCGGTATAACCTCCCAAAGTTAATGTAAGTTAGTTAACTTCGATTTGCTACATTACTTTTCAACTGATGCCTTAAAATTTCGAGTTGATTAGCACCGGAACGCTAGGGTCTCCGTTTTATAATGTTATGTTTAGAAGTTCTTCTTCTCCATGTATCTCCTATTAAGCAGGCAGTATGTTTTGGATTATTAACCAGCTGAAATGCAAAGCAATAGGCAATTAAAGTTATCACCTGCTTTTGAGTGACAAGCCAGGTGGTTATGATACTCCTTCATCTTCACAATGCAACCAATTTTGACATTATCTCCCACTTCTAGACATTCCCTAATAATAACAGCGCCATCATGTTTCATTGTTTTGCTAATACGTTCTCGGTTAAAATGCTTATAGTTATGTGAATGTACAAAACCTTTCTAGAATTTCCGAAAAGTACAATCCACTTTCCCATTAATTCTTATAGTTTTGTAATCCCTTCAAACTTTTAACTTTTAAGCATGTTCGCAATTGAATTATTTAATCGTTTGACTCTTGTGTAGGTTTTTTTTTCCAAATACCAACTAGCAGTTCTATATCTGAATCTATATTCTATGCATGATCCATATTTCTGCAGGTTTTCCCATTTGGGTACCGTATATACAAGGTCCCCATGCCTACTTAACAGTTATAATACACACACACACACACATATATTTAAAGTTAGCCTACATGCAAACGTATACTTGGTAATTAGATTTCAAGCTATTCCTAGAGCTCAGGTCATACGTTTAAATATGAAGTAAGACATTTTCCTCACAATCATGTTTACTTTTATTGTGCAGATAATACTTAACTCCCACCGGTAGTGAACAGTGTGAAAACAAGTCAATAATAACAGGATTAAGGTACGAAGCAAAAAAATAATTGTTTTGTCTTTTTGAAAATATGTCAACAGATAAGTTACGAAAATTTTTCTTTCATGTTTCCTGGATGATTTTGATAGTTATTCTCCGGTTTATTGGAGTTAAGATAAGAAACATAATAACGTAGTGTATAAATAGTCGCATAAAATATTTCAGGATTAAGCTATATATACTGAAACTAAACCATATATTCAAAGGAAACTGGTTATTTAGTTCTTCGAGCACAATGCTGAAGTAGGGAGTGGAAATAAATTCCAGTGTATGGCTAGCAATCAACACTAACAAAATAGTACTTACAGAAACCCTTATTCAAAACAAGTAGTAGACAATCAGCGTAAATCAGTCAGTATTTTGCTTTCATGTCAAAAGCTGCATTGAAATTGGCGAGTCTCACTATTAATAACATAATTGTAACTACTTAACAAATTAACAACTAATCATTATGTTGCTTTGTTTTAAAATTTACGAAGGTTACTGAGGTTGGTGAACTTCGCTATTATTAAGTTAAACTGAACTGCTATGTTATGAAAGCTGATTCTTGAGTTTTTATAATACGTAGTCAGTAATTAAATATCATTAAAATCATAACTACAGCTCCATCATGGATACTATCACCAAAAGGGTTGCCAAACCAGCAGGAAATACAACACATGTAAAAATATTCACAGTTCTTCGACAGTTCATATAATACGTAGTCAGTAATTAAATATCATTAAAATCATAACTACAGCTCCATCATGGATACTATCACCAAAAGGGTTGCCAAACCAGCAGGAAATACAACACATGTAAAAATATTCACAGTTCTTCGACAGTTTATATGATTTAAGTTAGAATACAAAAACTAATGGTTTGCTGATATACAGTTATATGTATTACTAATATTAGGTTGAAGGAATGATAAGATCGGTTGTAATAATTTTCAATATATTCGATTTATAGATAAACAATATTAAAGTTCTAAAGTCTTTGTTGAATGATTATGAAATACAGTATTACATCTAGCTAAAAGTGTAAATATCATTATTATGCGTAAGTATTTGGGGTTCATATACAAGAAAATACTCAGTGAAATGTTTAAGTTTTATTTTATCTTTTAAATTCGGAATGATTCCTTGCTACGACAGAAACAACTTTATTTTTTATTATCATTTCTTCAGTCTTAAAGAACACCAACTAACCATCAACGTTTTATTTTAACTCCACTGAGAAATGAACATTCGTTTCCTTGACTACTGCCTTGAAAATATCGAAAGAAATGACAAATTAAATATTTTATTCCCGTAACTTAGCAACGTATGAATCAGATAAATTAAAGAAAAGCCTGCTGAATTTTGAAATATAAATAAAAACTTTTCCAAAGCTTGAGCAGTGTAAGATTATCTTTGTAATGAGATCAAGCACGATGTTTTTTTCAAATGAAAGATTTTATCTCTTACGTTTGAATTAGAAATTAGTTATCTGGTTTCCTTGGAAACGACTACAGTGAGAAAAGAGCACATATTTCGCACATTTGTTTAAAAATAAACAATGATTCAAACTGCGATCAGAAAGCTTAACTGCAAACACTGTTTTGTTATGCTTCAATATTTACAGTTACATCCAGTATGCATTAACGACAGAAACAAGAAACTTTTTATTAGAATACGACCTATACACCATGGATAGTCTGTATATTTGAATTAATAATGAAAAACATGATTAAACACTGACGAGGATAATTCGTGCATGCGTAAAAGTATACGAAGATTTGAAATACATTAGTCACAACGATAAGCAAGTCGTACTTTTCACAATCTTCTTTGTTTTAAAGCAAATCAGCTTCAATGTATAAGCAAGCATTTATAAGCCCTATAAATTACCTATGAGCCATCGATAAAGATAGTAGAATTGTGGGAAAAGTACGGTAATATTATCATTGTGATTGGTTGGTGTTGGATTCAATATAAGTTGTGTTTACTTAGTTTGTCAAGCACAAAGCATATTATGAGCTGTTTGTGCCCTGCCTACTACAACAGTTGAATCCCGAATTTTGCGTTATAATCCGTAAAGCTTCATACGGAAGCAACTACCAGGAAACGACTCATATAAAAATACAAGTCGATAAATTCTAAAGATTATGTAAACTCAATCATGAATGCATACATTATTTCTGTTGCAGCAAAATATAAAAAAAGAAAGAAACGGAATTCATTATTGGGACTATTCTAGCACAATAATATATTTGGTGTTTTCAACGTGTATCTCATTAGTCACACCACAATGACGGCTGCTTTCAACTGAATAGCATAACTGACTGATATTTTTATAAGGGGCTTATAGTTTAATATGCGAAGCATTTTCAGAGGTACATTATAAGCTGTAACCTTAGATCATCTGAGTTGCAACCAGGCACATTAATCACTAGATCAGTTCCGGTCACCTTACCCATGAGTGATCTGACTGTTCCAGTAACAACACAGCACACTTGAATACAACACATTTTCAGAGGTACATTATAAGCTGTAACCTTAGATCATTTGAGTTGCAACCAGGCACATTAATCACTAGATCAATTCCGGTCACAGCGAAAAATCACCCATACTGATTTACCAATCATTATATTTTACTTTAATTTCACATGAAAATAATCCAGTTATTTTTCTTTGTTAGCTAATACTGTTTGTAAGAGCTTTCAAACTATTGTATCTTTGTCACTAGGACATGCAAATAACTTGAAGTTACACAAATATAGCAATAAGGCTATAAAAAGGGGCCAGAAACAAACGTAATTTTTCGCAAAGTTTTAAATTAGTAAAGGTTTGACTTTAATGGACTTTCTATTTCTTGATTGGGTTGAGGTTTTCACACTAGAAACTGAAGCATTCTCCCAATTTAAGAACAAGCAAAAGCAGTCCATTAACTCTAAACTCTATTACGTCTGCGTACACTGTCTAAAATTCCCTTGAAACAGTCCCAAAACTACCAGAACTTATAGTTAATTAAGCTTTCGTGATGGCTTGATTTATGACTGAAAGTAACAAAATGATTCTAGCATCTAATATTTATTTTCGTACATGTGAGGTAACTACCATGATTTGACAAAATTGATTTAATTCTGAATCAATCTATGTCAAAATGTAAAGCATATGATTGGTTGTTTCAGAATTTTTGCGCATAGCGGCTATCAGCACATAGGCATCGGTAATTTTGAGCTCGTGGTCTAGAGGGAAGCAGCTAGTCAAGAGTGTCCACCGTAAACTCTTAGGCTACTCTTGTCTGATCGAATAATGGGAATTGATCATCACCCTCATAGCGCACCCATGATTCCAAAGTACGGGGCGTGTTTTGGTAGCAACGAATAACATGGTCAGGCTGACAAATTTAGCTACGGCTGGCCCAGAAGCACATGTGTGAAACAATATAACCTGAACTAAACGCTCGATATTTATATTTATAGTTTGATATCATTGTCAGATTAATTATCTTAAAATATCATTCGATTGCTAAATATGCAAATATTAAATTATTTCTTTTTTAGTGTATATATTTCAAAGCTCAGCAGTATGTCTGCGGACTTATAACGCTAGAAACTGGGTTTCGATACCCAAGGTAGGCAAAGCACAGGTAGCCCATTGTGTAGCTTTGTGCTTAGTTCAACCAACCAAACAAACAATATATATTTCAAAACAATAATATTTCAAACGCTCAAAATATGTTTGCTAACATATTAAATTCATTAATTGAAATACATTAATAATCGTGTTCCTAACAAAAAGAACTCAACATTTCAATGTTAATATGAATAAATGTTTTATTCTTCAGCAAGTTAACTTCAGATATTCCGTATATGGTTAATGATTCACTATATTATAAGTTGTGTTTATGCATAATGTGTATTTGTCAATATTTGGAACAGTGTTCAAGTATTAGTGTATTCTTGATAGCTTTGCATATTAAGGTTACTTTTCAAAGAGTCAGCAATGTAGTTGATACTGTAAGTTATAATACGTCAAAATGATATATATACGATTATGTTTTACCAAAATATTCTCAGTGGTACTACATTTGTTCATAATTCTACACGTTAGTCGTTTCTAGTCAAAACCACTTTATTCTAATGCTACTAAGGTTAAACTCTAAATTCCCGTAAAATATTTAAAGATTGTGGTGTCACTTTAGGAACAGTCTTATTATTTCGATGAAAAAGACAAAGGAATTATACTTAATGATGAAATACAATAGTTCGCTTCTGATGTTTTACAAAATTTATTAGAATTAAATGAAAGCTGATTTCTTGTAGTATACATTTATTTGCAATTAAGCACAAAGCTATACAATAGGATATCCATGCTCTGCTCACTACGGGTTTCGAAACCCAGTTTCTAGCGTTGTAAGTCCGCAAACATAACGCTGTGCCACTGGGGGGGGGTACATATATTTAATATTAGTGATTCTTTTGTAGCATCGTAGCTTAATTTTGCTGTTGAGGCTAGATTCTGTTTTATTGCTAATAATATTTATTTTGATAGCTATTTTAGAATTCAGTGTTATTCATAAAAGTAACATAAAAATTTCAAAGCCAAATTTCCAAATTATTTATATTTATTGTATATTTATAATAAATACTTATATGATATAACAAAAGAAATATTTCTAGTTTTTCAAGAATTAATACTTTATGTGAAAAAAATTAATGTAATTTTAATTAATTATGTGTTAAAATGAGACACCATAAAGACTTGTAAAATCTTCTAATGTCAATTAAAAAAAATCGAAATTCATTGTTATTAACAATATACTTTTGGACAAGATCGTAGTAAACCGATGCACATTAAAACAAAACATTATTATATTTCTCTAAGTTGTGAAAATAACAATAAGTGAGTACTTAGGACCATCAATAATGTAAATGTTTAGTGCATGATCACAACATCACTATTATTTTTCCACACACACACATATATATATATATACATACATATATATATATATATATATATACAAGCGTAAATCTAGTGGTAATTGGTTTTCGACTCGCAACCTTCAGGTTGTGGGATCGAACTCCCGTCACCGAAGATATTCTCTTCTTTTCCAGCCCTGAGACGTTATAATGTGACGGCTAATACCACTCTTCATTAGTAAAAAGTAGCCAAGAAATGACAATGTTGAGTAGTTGTCTTCCCTTTAGTCAATCACATCTAAGTGAGATAGGGCTAACGTAGCTAGTCCTGGATGAAATTCAACAAACATTATAAGTGGAAATGCACTGGAAATATGAATCTTAATCTAAATAGATCACTTGGCATGCAGTTCTCAAGGTCATGTCATCACCATTTAACATGACAGTAACAACGTTGATAATGTCTCTTATCCTTTTCCTTAAAAAAATATTTAAAGTCGCTGGTCAACTTCTGTATGCGGAAAACACCAATAATTTTATGTTAACTGACAGAACAATTTCTAAATTTATAATATTTTTAAGATGCACTTCGTACTTTGGATTCTAAATTAATTTGTACAAAGAATTTTTTCCCCAAAACACACATTTCTTTATAAAAAGTACGCGATATTTTAATATATTTATTGAGTTAACAAACAAGGCTAATATTTTAATTTCGTCTTGAAACATAGTTTAATATCCTATCTATAAATTTACGTATATTTTTGTCTAAAGTAAAGACAATTTTTAATAAAAACATACAGTTCTGTGTTCTATATGTAAGAAAAAATGTCGCCCAGGCTTCGATATGCCAATTATGTTTGAAAGTGCTTTATGATTTATAACTTGTGGAGCTCAAATCCTGCTGAATGGTGGTAAAAGGTTCGATTACACCTTACGTTTTCTATGAAAACAGAGTAATCATTTTGTGCACTTTTATGAGACAGAGAGTATTAAGATGATAAGATTACTGAAAGGAATTCAGTTAGACTCGCCAGTTGTTGCTTTCCATTAGACTGAACAAAGTGATTCAAGTTGTATTGAAACAATTACTAAAAAAGTCCCCTGAATTATTTTGCTGAAGCAGATGATTTTAGATAAAACCCAAGAATTAGGCTGAATGTATTTCCATAATGCCAACTATATTTCAGTGAATATTTTCTCAGAGAACCGAACTCGATAATTTAATAAAATAACATGAATTAATAAAATAAGGAACGATGAATTCATTTGAATGTCTGCTGTTTTACAAGTATAATATGATGTAAACAAAGAAAAACGAGGAGATTATGTGGATTATTCATGGAATAATGATGATTTTATCGTCCCGAAAACACTTTTCAATAACTTATAATACATGTGTATGCTAGGTGTACACGAAACAGTTGATGATGTAATTTTATTTAACGTAGAAACCAAACATCTATAGTTTAAATGCGTTGTACAACACTTATGGAGTAAAATTTATTAATGTGACTAATTCCTAGATATCTAATATATTCGTTGTCCAACTACATGGGGCACTTCTTTATTTGCAAGCAACCCTAATTTACAAAAAGCAGACTTTTAGGTAACAAAAGTATCAGGGCTTCATGAGCACGACTAGTCAAACTTTAGGTACCATCCCTGTAGCTTTAATATGTTTCACTTTCGTGAGTTTGAGCAAGGGAAGATAAAGTAATAATCTGAGAAAAATAATCTTAATTATTTCCTGCGCAACTAATAGTTAATCACAGTGTTATCTTCCTTCTGTAACGCATGTGATAACTTCATGTAACCTGTCCATATTTATTATGATTTTAATGCTCAAGTTATTTTCTTATTTGCTGCGAACGTCCATCATTATTCACTGTGTTATCAACTTCTTACACTTTATCGTTTTTTCAACTGCTTCTTGGATGAGGTGTATTTGTCTACAAACACACATGGTTAGCACATTATTTGTTCACAAAGAACATTTTACGCGGAATACTTGAGAAGTCTTCTGTTGCTTAATTGCAAGATGTAGATATTGCAAAATAATAACCACTTCTTCACTTAGGCATCAAAGATATTTAATGTACAATTCATATTTGTAAAAGAACATGGTCTTGGATTGATTCATGGATATGAATATAACTAATCCTTTATGTTAATAAAAAATAGTCCTTGACCACCAATCAAGCAGCTGTCGAAAAATATAAAGTTAACTACCATTAACTTTAAGCAATAAAGTCCTCCACATCAGAGGAATATAATGGAACATAATGAATTTTCTGTAGACAACAGTTTTAAGCAAGACATAATGAAAACGTTAATGATAATAGAAATTAATTGTTTTATTTCCCGAAAGATGTTAATATCTCTCATCAATTTCGTTGTTTGAAACTAAATGTGTTTTTATATCTTCAAACTACATTGCAAAGGATGATACGTTTTTTTTTATCAGTATCATGTGAATAGATGTTAAAAGTTTGAAAATAATGTATTCTAACGGTCAAATATTCAAATCGAACCTGTGAAGAAATATACATTTGTTTGGTTATTTATATGTATTGCATCCAACTCTTTTATATTTTCAATATTTATTCCATACTAGATGCATTTTTAATTAAACAGTATTTCAGAATTTTAATTTCTTAAAGGCTTTGATTGTACTAATCCCGAGGAACAACAAGAAACACTAAAAACAGATCATTCCATTCAACATTACTAATATTTTAGTTTGTACGTTTTACAGTATATCATACCCCATATAATATATCTTAACAAAATACCATAACAAAGAGGATAAACAATATAACACTAGACTTTCTTAAGTTAATAAAGGGGATTTATGTCTTTGGGATCTGGTATCTTTACCAAATATATATATATATTATTAAAAATTATTCAATACCAATCTTTATGAGTATATCTGATACAGTTTGCTGCAATATGTTTTCCTAAATAATTGAACGCGGCCAAGTGGCTAACGTGTGTGGACTGTAAATTCCAGGCTCGTTGCAGCGAAAACGCGCTCGTACGTTCAAGCCGTGGGTACGCTATAACAATCATAGTCAAATCCCACATTTTGGTTAGACAATATTTGGTGATAGGTGCTATTGTCTAGAATATAAATTTCAAATTAGGTTCCTCTATGTACAGTTAGCCCTCTGTGTAGCTTAGAGCATGATTTTTAAAACCTAACAAATCCTAGTTATTTAAACCAAGAAGGAATTTGTATCAGCAGAGTTATTTCTTATTATTTTATTTCTAAATATAAGGTAAGCTCATTAGCATTAAAATCGGGAACTTGATCTTATGAGACTTTACTTTTTCATGATTTATAAAACATAACATTATAGGGCTATTTATAAAATGAAACGTAATTCAGAATTCATTATATCTATTAATTAATCGGGGTCTTAAGTCAACATACATACTTTTTATTTTGGTTTTAAATAGATTTGCTGAGAGGCACAAGGAAGAAATTATACAATATGCATATTAGCTAAACTTGTAGGAAGTTCAGATTTGTCAGTAAAACAATACCACCTGAATACTGTTTTTGTTTCCTAAGTTAATCAATAGAAACCCTCGTGCTTGCCAGTCAATCAGCTTTAGGAGAAACAACAAAAATGTCTTTTCAGTGTGTGAAAACGTTATAAGGGTTGCTGAAGACGTTGAAGGGCTTTGTTTCTTTTTAAACAACTATTTCAATACTCACAACTTGTTTGAAATAAACAAAACACTACAGTAACAAAATACTTAATACAATGCTTCCTAATTACATTTCAGTAAAAACACAGCACTTTAAAGTATTTATTCTTTCTGGTTCAGACAAAACACACAAGGAGCGCAGATAACCTAATCCACAACTTTGAAATTAGAAAAATTAGATGTTGACTTGTTTTATATTTCACACACTATCCATGGAGCATTTTTTATTAGAGTTTGGAGTCAAAACAATTACGTCGCCTTACTTCTTACTTTCGTCCTGCAACTATTATCTTGTTAATTACGTTATTCTAGAATTATAATATTATAGGAACCATTTCTTCCTTAAAATTAAAACATCTGAATTTTAAATCTTACAAGAAAGAGTATGGACTCTCACTTAACTCCTTGTACTTAAACAACACTACTGGGCACACTTTCTTGTTTATATTCTGGACCAAACATATCAATAAAGGACAATACTTTTTACTTTACAACACTCTGAAGAACCATCTCTCGTTTTGATCTTATAAAAAACGAAAAAAAAATGCCATTATATATTGGTTCTTATATAATTCTAGGATAAAAGAACCATACCGTATGGTATTCACTACTTTTTGATTAAATTCAAAGTCAAATACAATGCTACACTGATTAACTTTTACTTTACCCCTTAAACATTACAGGTTATGGGGATATAAAATGCTAGAAAAACAAAATCAGACATTATTTCTTATATTTTTCGCTTTTTAAAGAAAACAACTTTTATATATTGTTATTATCCATATATCTCTGACGATTATAACATGACATGTATTTACTTTGTATGCAAATTAATGTAGGACAATACTTCAGACGTTTCTGCAACAAAAACAGTACTCACATAAAGAATATATATTCAGCATTGGTGTTGATGAGTTTTCTTCTTTATCTACCATACGAAATTTGGTATCATGTCTTTGACATCTTATAAATAACACATAAAAATCAATGATTATCAATGGCCATCAACGTTGTGTTTTTTGTTGTTTTTTACTCATTGAAAGGTTTATCAAGTAATATTACAAATTAAAAAGTATAGCTATAAAAACTTATTACGATTTAGTCCCCGTTCACCAAGAATGTGGCATGCCTTTCATTATAGCTAACAGATCCACTAGGTTTGTTTGTTTTAGAGTAAAGTCACACTAATTTAGTATTCGACTGTTTTCTCAGTGAAGGGTAAAGAGTGAATTTCTGTAAAAGTGGAGCATTCCTCTCCATCTTGTTCTACTAGACAAATTCACGTTATCTTTTCAAACGAGTTGTGCATGAACGTCACTGAGTATCTTGGCATCAAGACCAGAATTGCGAAACCTGTTTTAACTGCTTTTCGATGAAACCTCGTTCTGTTGCAAATGCGAACATCTGATTCAGCCTCTGAAAAGGTACGCCATGGTTTCGGCAATCTAGAATCTACATAATCAAGTTGTGGTATGGATAAGTGTCTGTCTTTTGGTTTGGAAGTGGTTTCATATTCGTTTAACTACATTTAAAACCAATTCTAGTCCCACCTCCAAAACACATAAAACAAAACTTGCTACGAGTGGCTGTTTACATTCCATTGATGTTCCTTCTGGAAGGTCCATGGACAATTTAGAGTATATTGAACTTCGTAAGTTACGTTAATGTTACAATTGATAAAATCTTCATATAAGACAGCTGTATACATAAGGTATTCTGTATAACGAAAATCAGCATAAAGGGGAATGGTAAGACAAACATTATCGGATAACAGTGGTCTTTCCTTCTTATAGTTATATTTTACAGATTTTTGTTATTATTTGACTTTTGTGCAGGATATATATATATATTCACACACAGAGAGATTAAAATGTATATACATATGTATATATGACCTGGTGGTTAGGGCGGGCGACTCGAAATCTGTGAGTCGCGGGTTGAATTCCCGTCAGCGAATATGCTCGCCCACTCAGCCGTGGGTGCGTTATAACGTGACAGTAAGTCCCACTATTTTTTGGTAAAAGAGCAGCCCAAAAGTTGGCGGTGGGTGGTGTTAATTTGTTGCTTTCCCATTAGTCTACCACTACTAGCCCCCAGTGGCACAGCGGTATGTCTGCGAACATACATCGCTAGAATCCGGGTTTCGATATCCGTGGTAAGAAGAGCACAGATATCCCATTGTGTAGCTTTGTGAATAGTAACAAACAAACTATCACTACTAAATTAGGGACGGATAGCGTAGACAAACCTAGCATATGTAAACGTGTCTTGATACATTTATTTAGTTTTCTTGCTATTTTATGTGAGATGACTTCAAGTAAACAATTTACCTTGCTCAAGAACTATAATATAATTTCTGGAACATACTAGATGGAAAAATATGGTCTTCCTATTTTGTATTCAGGATATAATTTTCATAATATATATTCTAATTTTATAACTCAACTAAACTAATTATAGACTTTGTTTTCATTAAAATAAATTTATTTTCTATCAGAAAGCTAGTAGATAATCTAGAAATGTTGATAATACGAACTACACTTTCATTATCACTTCGAAGTAAAGGTAATACGTTTCTGAAACATGCATAGTATTAAATTCGACTGTAAAATTACAACAATAAATGATGTAAGAAAACGTAGTTTTTCAGGAAGTTGTTGTTTGCTTTTAATCTATTAGCTACATAATATTATTAGACTGAGTTTAAGATTTGCACTGCCGTATTGATATATTTATGTAAAGTAATTATATAAAGAGTACTTAGATTTCTTAACGTTGGTTGAAGAAAACATATCTTCTCAAACATTAAGTACATTTTCTGGTAAGAAACATTTTTCATAAAATTGGTATTCGAATTATCTTAACGAATGGCCCTTAGAAAATGGCGGACATAATTCACACAAAATGATTTTGAGAAATTAGTACGTTATATTTGTAAGTGCTTTTCCAATGCAACACTTTGTCTGTAGAAACAAAATTAGCTAAACCCGTGTTCTTGCAAACAGTCACGTTCTCAGTGTGGGATAGATCTAACAAATTAAGTCTAGTTTAATCATCTGAGTGCTAACATTAATCATGAACGCTGTTTTGGATTCCTAGAAAAACCTTGTGGATTTTTTTAATAATTCCGCTTACAAGTAAAGATATGGTAAAAGTGAATGTATTAATCGACCTTATTTGAAATTGTTCAAACTGCTTTAAAAAGTATAATGTTGAGTCTGTGTGAATGTCCTTAGTATGTTGAGTATGTGTGAATGTCCTTAGTATGTTATGTCTGTGTGAATGTCCTTAGTATGTTGAGTCTAAAGTTTTTTTCAATTTTTTGTGCATGTCCTTTAATTGCTCCAAAACAAAGTAGTTATTAATTTGATATGCAGACAACTTTGAAATAATTAAATTGCATGTGTTCTAATAAAGGTGTGTTTAGTAAGGTGTGGTCTTATAACGATACGTATGAAGTATCACAGTGACAAGAAATGAAGTGTCGTATAATAATTCCAAAGAAAGGTAATGTGTAAAAAATAAATATTTTCATCAGTTTTTTCCGCATTATTCTACGCTTTTAGTTATAGGTTCTCTTAACTATTATTTTGATCAAGCATTGCGTTTGTTCTAAAATTTCTGACTACTTATTAAACAGAACTATTAACAACTCTAAAAAGCCCAAATGACACGCCTCTGAAACTACAGTTATACTCTATTAGATGTTTTTAATTGTGTTCTCCTTTAGTAAGAACTGTATTATTACAGATCCACATCTATGATTTAACGGCAGAAATATGACGCCACCTTAGAATAAGAAGATATAAACTCAAGGAAAATAATGACTTTCTGCTTCTGGACTAGTTCCTGAATCTAATGCGAGTATGTTAAGGATTCTCTGATCCACTCTCTGGTCATTGTAATTTTAGTCTTATTCATTGTCTATCTCCTCAGAAACTTCCTACCAATTAAAATAACTTCATTATTTCTGACAGACACATGACAAGGGCTGTGCTATGAATAATTACTTTATTACCTTATAAGAAATATCTTAATTTAAAATCCTGAATTAAAAAAATACATTCTTTCCTCAATGTACAATGTAAAAATATAAGGTACTAAATATTTTGTTTATCCCTAACAATTCTCTCTCTTCTCTTTTCTTTATTGTATACGTATTTATATTAAATTTTATTAGACTGTATAATCCAAAACGTCCTAAATAAATTTTTACTTATACTATAGTCTTCATTTACTTGTTAAAATTACGATTCCCTTCTAATGAATCCATTGCCAATATTTATTTGTAGTGTGTATTTTAAACTATTTTAAGTGAGAAGCACACAACTTTGTCTTCGGTTAGTGTCTGTTTTATTCTTTTTTCTTTTCCTTTAATACAAACACAGGCCTTAATCACATTTCAGCTGAATCTACAACTACAAGAATTCAGTAAAACTGGCGTAACTCCATTTCGCAGTTCGCAGTTAGCACTATAATATGACAAATGTATTATACGATATGCTGGTTGGTGATGTCGAAGTTTTTTATACTTTTTAGATTTGTATTTGTCGTGGAATTTCAAATGAACGTGCTTAAGATAATGTCAATGTATGGGAATCGTATTAACGAAACTGTCTGTGAAAGATATTTAAGCATATTCTAGTTTTAAGCCCTCCAGAATGAGTCGCAGATTAAAACTTTTGTTGCATAGCACTTAACAATATTCCTTCACAAAACAGTAATTGTTGAGATGAAGAATTAAAAATTAACTGAAGTAGTTATCCTTAGAAAAGTGTATAGATCATATCCCATTACCCAATGTAAATTACTAATGATAGTACGACATACAAGTATGATTGAAGGCTACCAGAAAAATATATAAGTACACTTTTAGAGATTTACATTCGGAGAGTGAAACTAATCTACGGATAAAATCATAAATAATATTCAACGTTAAACTGGTACACAATTAAAAACATTTTATTTACGCCTATCTATGGCCTTCAAAAAGTTGACGACTCTACATGTTTCGATGTTCTTGTAATTCACTCCTGAGGATGACGTTGTAACGTCGAAACATGTAGAGTCGTCAACTTTTTGAAGGCCATAGATAGGCATAAATAAAATATTTTTAATTGTGTACCAGTTTAACGTTGAATATTATTTATGATTTTAACTTTATACACAAGTGCCAAAATACTATAATAATCTACGGATACTTATTTTTTGTATATATTTATGCATTACAGTCATGACATATCCTGTAATCAATAAATGTTGTTATAGGCTCTTTTGATATTATAATTTAAAATAAACTTTAAGCTACGAAATAAATAAGGTTGTTGATTTACTTACAACTCATCTGAATAAAATCTAATAAACTATTTTCCAAGATAAGCTTTTGATCTCGACAACTTTCGATTGAAATGTCGTTAAATCAGTTTTTTCTTTCATGTACGTACTTGATACATTTTAAGCAAAGTAGGAGACAAAGATTTCTCTTTACTTTCCTTAATAGTGTTAGTAACATACCTCGCGGATATACAAGGTATATCATAATCTTCTCACTTACAAAATAATATTTCAGTAACAAATGGAAGTGGCGACCACCTTACGTCTCTCTCTCTTCTTCTGTTAACAGATTACTCAATTCGATACAACTGAAAATAAACGAATATGGCTTTTACTGTTAAATCAGAGGTAACAAGTAGAGAAAAGTATATAAATATATCCCTCACTTTATATATCATTATTTTTAAACTTAATCCATAAAGTCTCTATACACTTTATCATGTTTATGTTCTGATTTAACTACAGTTCATTTTTATTTGTTTAATAAACAATGTTCGTACTCAGAAGCGGCGTTGTCTTGCCAAGTATGAGTTGTTTCTTGTACCCCAGTGCATGTGGCAGTTTGCATTGTTCTAAATAGTTATCAGAAAACTACGTAAATAGAGACTCTATTGCTTGAGCTAGTACTTGCATTCAAGAAACCTGCAAATATCTTAAACAGCATAAATGTCATATATCTTACCTACGACCTCTGTATTTTGTGGAACAGGTTTTTGATAAAATTGATGTCAGCGTTTGTTAATTAGAAAAAAATGTGACTTAGATTTCCATGTTGCAAACAATACACATTGAAGTATTTGAATAATTTTCCTGAAATAGCACACTTCTCTATGTGTAAGAGATCAATAATTATCTGACGAATACGGAAGAAGATGTTAATCTCACAAGAAAGCTCACATAGGGAGGAGAGAAATTTGCATAAGTTACCCTGTTAATTATTACATTTTCAATAATAAAAATACACAGAGGAATAAAACACTTTGAATTGAAGTTATCGTTTAAAGAAGCATTTATATTTAAACGAAACTGACAAACAAAACAAGTCGAAATGTCGAAACCATTGGTAACGTTAATTAATCTTCCAACTATTCAAATAGGTTCTTACTGTTTATTTTTGTTTTTAATTTACTAGTCATATGAGATTTTCCTATAATTTAGAGAAAAGATAAAGAACTTAGATAAAACTTATCTATCTCTTATAAAAACCATTTAATTAACATTATACATATCCTGTCGTAAACTTTCATTTTATGCGATATATGGTACCAAATGAGAAGGTTCAAAGGGACATCTGAGCTGCATAACGTGAACCAGCACAGCACATAAGTGTAGTTAACATATCTTAATCAATTTTTTAAAAAGATGATTTAAGAACAAATATAAAACTATGATGAACATAACTCCACCAACTTGAGAAAAATGACTATGTAAGAAAGAAACAGCTGATGTTAATTTTCCTCTAGCAATCTAAAATAAATATGTAAATGAAGAACACACAACTACGATTAAAATATATTCATCAATCTAATGGAAGTTGTAAGGCAAGCAAGGCAAAACATCTGCTAACCTGTTTCCACCAGTAAACGAAAAATGTTTAAGTAAACAACATGGTGCTATTATTACAAGTTCCCCGCACCTTATATTTAATGGTTAGCTAAACAATAAGTATTTACGGTTAACTAATGGGTTCTAAAAGCCTACAATTTAAAAGAAAGTGCTGAATAAACAAGTTATCATGTCCCAAGCAGCTTGAGAATTGAATAACAATGCGCGAAAATGTCAGAAATGTTTTACAGAAAGGTTGCTCTTTATAATTAACTAGGATAAGTCCAAACTTGTGAGTTTTAAACGAGTTGTAACACAAGTAACGTAGTACTATATATATTTTGCTAAGATATTAAATTAAACCTGCAATTATTGTTGTACTTATAACAAAGACTAAACTCAGCAAAGTGTTTTATTATACTTTCCAAGTGTATTTGAGTTTGGAAATATCTTATGTATAATATAAAACAGAGTCAAACGCTTACAGCATCAATAATCGGTTTTTATTGCACCTTCCGAAAGAAATTAACAGTTAAAGATGATTGAATTTTGAAAATTGAAATATTTCAAATACATTATTGCTATGAAAAACTTTAGACCTTGGTGAATGAAAAATTTCCCTATGCGCAAGCACTTTACGTAACCAAATTAATGTTACTTTCATATTAATCCATGTTTGCTTGGAATATAATAACATTAGCTGAAGAACGAGCAAGAGATAAAACAAAAAATAAATTACATAATGAACGATTATTTATGGGTACCTCTGTGTCTTCGTATATTTCTCATGGTGGCCAGTGTTAAACTCGTTATAGCACAGCTGTCTCACTGAAAACCTTCTTTCTGCTAAGATGCTGGTATATATAATGTAATTATAGTGTATAGGGAAAGGGAAAGAAAAAAAATCACTTTATATAAGCAAGTCCAAATTCTGAACTTTAACGTTGAAAACATTTTAAAGTAGAAAAATAGTGAAACTAAAATTAATTAGAATGTTCGTTATGTTTTGCCGTAACATCTATAAGTACATTGGAATTATGATTAATTACATGGAAATGAACGTGTACAAAGTCCTACACAAAAAGTTGTGTAAGAGACAAAATTAGTTACGCTCCGGTTCGTGTGTATAACTGATTGACATTTTACTAAACGAACCCGTTTTAGATATCTTGTGTATTCACCGAGTATTCTCATCAATTTTACATATTTTGTAGAGCACTGCTATAAGCAGTTTCCATACGTAATCACAAAAGAATTAAACTAAGCGACATTTTTTATGTATTTTCTTAGTTTTAGTCTTAGAAAATTAATATCGAGTTATCTTGATTACCCAGTGGGATTGAAGGATAAGCTTTGTTTATGTTATTCAATCGATATTATGTAAATTATAGCGTATATGGAAATTGTATTTTTCAAAGAAACATAAATATAAGTATATAAGAAAAGATTCTACAATTTGAACCAATATTCAAGGGTAATTAAATGAATAAATTACAGCTTCTTACAATTTACTCCTAAGTGTTACCTCAGATGAAAAAAAGTGGTAGATTTGTTTGGTTGTTTGTTGTTAAGCAAAAAGCTACACAAAGGCTATCTGTGCTCTGCCCACAACGGGTATCAAAACCCGATTTCTAGCATTGTAAGTTTGCAAACATACCGCTGTGCCACTGGGAGGGGGGAGCAGAAGTGGTAGAAGACAGGATCGTTCTAAAATGTACGTTTTACTTGTTGACTTTAGGATTTGTAGGCTAAAGTTATATTAAAACATTTACAAGGTGTTCGCAAAAACCGAGGCAATGTGAACCTCTGTAGTTTGGTAGTGAATAATTGATATAAATATGTGGTCTGGCATACATCTCAGTTTGTGACATACATGACAACTTTGGTGTAAAATTCTTTCCAACAGATTCTTCAAACACACCACATTTATCTGGTGGATGAACATTTACAAAGAGATTCATCCTAGGTCTCTTCATTTTAACTTTTTAGCATTAATATTGTTCATGATACAACCACACTGCTTGCGTCATCCTGTTCAGAGAATTGGTTATTTTCTAATAAAAATATGTCACTAACGGCATTTCTTCTACAAACTGAAATATACAGAGTTGTGTTAAATCTCGAAGGCATGCAACTAATTATGTAATTTAATGATTAGCTCTGCCATTGTTCGTTCAGACGTAACGCTATATGTCAAAGGTTTTATGAACACGATGTAGTGAACATGGTTAACGGTAAATTGAGTAAATATTTTTATCTGTTTTAGCGAAATGCTACACAACAGTGAATCGAACCTCGGGCTTTAGGGTCGATAAACTTACCACTGACCCGCTGGAGGACAGTAAAAATTAATGCGTGTCTGCTATTAATGTATTCAAAGTATACATGATGATATTATATTACTTAGAAATAGTTTTCAATTGCTTTGGGATTCTTTGTTCGCCAGGTATCGCCCGGAAGCTACTGTGCCTGAAGAGTAAATCCGAAGATTCATGACTGGGATCCTACTTCCGCCAAAAAAAAACACAACAAAAACAAGAAGGCATTTCTTGCTTTAGGGCTGTAGATTTCTTATATTATTAACGACGAAGTTTCTCTATTTGTTCAGACAAGAATGGCCCAAGAGTTTTCGGTGGATGCTGTTAAATACTTGTTGTCAATTAATTTAAAAGTAAGGATACTTGTCGTATATAAACATACTATGTGTTTTGTTAATATGTCCTGATAGCTAGAGTGCTCTTCTCGCAATCTGTGGGTCGCGAGATCGAATCCCGTCATCGAACATGCTCGCCCGCTCTTCCAGCCGTGTAGGCGTTATAATCCCACTGTTCGTTGGTACAATAGTAACCCAAGAGTTGGCGGAGGTTGGTGTTGACTAGTTACCTTCCCTCTTGTCTATCATTTCTAAATTGGGGATGGCTAGAGTAGATACTTCTCGAGCAGTAGCACGAAATTTAAAAACAAACAAACTTTGTTAAAATATAAATTTTAAAATTCCTTATTTTGTGCTATTTTTTTTCGTCAGGTTGGTTATTACAACGCTATAATCCTGGTTTCGATATACATGGTGGGGAGAGCACTGATAGTCCATTGTGTAGCTCTGTGCTTAATTACAAACAAACAAACCGGGTTGGTTAAAAATATTGTTATGTTCCTTTCACTTTAGCTGCCCATTTTACGATGCCATTCACTCAATACAGTATCATCCTTTGTCTCCTCGTGGGAAAGATATTTGTAAAGTCATCTATGGTATGAGAAATAAAACTTGTATCTTTTCCGCTGAATATAAGCTAACCTTTTTTTTTTTTGTAATTCATTGGGAAATGACCAATCACGTGACAAGTGCTTTGCGTTGAATAAATCTGGAATAGTATCTTGAAAAATACAGTTTTGAACTTGAAATCACCCAGTTAGTACGACCTCTTCAGTAAAGGTAACTAACTGCCTGTTGTGTCAAGTTAAGTATACATTTGCTAGTTGTGTTTTGATAGCTCTCGTGTTGCTGTGAAACCTTTTAAGTGTAGTAAATGTTGTTATGAACTAAAGAAATTAATAAACAAGCCGAAAGTAAAGCCATAGTCTGAGATAACCTAGCCAAGATCCAAGTGCATAAAATTTATCATGAAAATACAAACATCGATCCAATTTTAAACTTAAATAATAAAATCAAAGAATAAAAACAAACCTCTTTAATCAATGAAGACTCTAACTTAATAAATAAATAAATGTATTTTTTTCAATTTCGTAGTTTATACATTTGATTTTATACTTGAAGTACACAGACTAAGAACACAATATTAGCTATACTTTTGCTGTTAAGCAACATGACATAAAGGCCATTGTTGGAGCACATTTTCAACAAAACGCACTGGTTTTTCCATATATTAGAAATTAATATATAAGGTTTGTTTATTTGTTTTGAATTTAGCGCAAAGCTACCCTCGTCATGTCCCCCTTGCACCCACGTTACCAAAATTGTAATAGACTGACATTAATCGAATGGTAAAAAATAGTAATAAATTCTCATAAAATGTGATCGAAATTTGTGATATCAAATACAAATTTAAAATATTTAACGCAATGATAAAGTTCATTGATAATAAATAATTCTTAATTTACTTTACTTTCTTTACAACGTTTTGTGTTTCTGGGAAATAAAAATCTTCAAAATACTTTTTACTTTTCTTCTATGCTTAGTCATGTAGAATATATCAACCTAACAATCCGAGCGAAGCTGGGTACTTTCATTAGTGTAAACTAAATGAACACGATATTCTGTAATGTATTCGTTTGTGTGCGTGTATTCAAATGGTTGAACGTAGGTAATCTGTAAATGAAATCTATAGCAAGACATAACGCAATGTATAATTTACGAATATACCTAGTTTTCACTAACTAATTAACTTAATATTTTGTTATCATTTGTATAATAATAAGATATTTAAGACTATGTTTTAGGGAACCTACGATAATATAAGTGACAGGTAAGTATACTTAAGTGTGTAGATTTATTATTTAAAACTTCGAAATATATTTTCCTAAATGTAAATATAAATACACAAATAACAAAAAGTCGAAACTAAAAAATGGTTAAAATATGAAAATACAAAGAGATAAAAAGTTTTGAAGAAAAACATGTAATGAAATTTTCAGACGGACCATCTTTATCCAAAAACAGGAAAATATAGGTTTCGATATCGGTTTTGTTTTGCTGGAACAATGAGGACTAGTTTCAGGCTTGTTTTACCTTAACAGTAAGCGTATTTCATAGCAGCGTTTTGTTCCAAAACATTGTCAACATTTGAACAAAATTCTTGCCTTTTCTAAATTAAATGCCAATATTAAAACATAACTATATCATAGAATTACAGTGGTAATTACAGTATTACAGTGGAATTACTAGATTACACTTTATCTTTTGCTTGTATATTTTTAAGCATGAAATAAAAATTGTAGATATTGTCCTGTTATAAAGCCATCAAAGTGGTTAAAGATAATGTTCCTAACATATGCAGGTCCAAGCAATGACCGAAGGAAACTAACCCTCTGGAGACAGGAGTCCAAGAAACAAATCAGGAGGCCATTACACATCATACGTAAAGTTCATATGCTGTGACTGTACGTAAGTAGATATTCAAACTAAATAGTGCAGCTGTATCCATTTAACTACAACTATAAGATGTAATGTCTCATAATTGACGGTTTAAGAGCTAGAAAAACACATACAAGCTCGTGTCAGTAGAGAATAATACCTCAATTTCTACATCCTACCTCAATGTTTTTCATTTTCAGTTGTTTAGATAAAGTCCTCAAAGTTCTGGTTGAACAATAGTTGAAATATGGTATAAGGATAAACTTCTTTCATTCCCCATTTTCGAATATCCCTTTTTCATTCTCACGTGACAAAATCCTTTGAAATAAAAGTTGTGAATTTTGGACCTATAAAATGTCAGTAAATGTTTTCGATGCTTACAAACAAACAACTTCGACGTACAATAAGCATATTTGAACGGTCATGGTATAAAAGTTTAAAGTAAATGGCTAAGTTTTAAAATATTTATATGAACACCTTTTTTACCGAATATGGTGAAAGTGGATATACAAACGAAGTCGAGGTTATAAGGTTACCGTAATGTTTTGCATTCTTAGTAGTGAAATGTCGTTAAAAAATATCTAACCAAGTCGTTTAAACAAATGTGTAAACTTAGGGTTCTGTGGTAATTGAAAAAATACAACACGTTTTCACTAAAACTCTAATGTTGTCCAAGTTTTCTACTTAGAGCAATTAAATATCTGTTCTTTGCAGTAATTCACTAAACACAAAGCACACAAGCTGTTACAAAATGAAATAAACCGTTTAAGCTAGAGCAAAAAGTATCTGGCTAATCGAAAGATCATTTATTAACACCCAGACTGCGAGTCAGGAAAACAATTTTGGTGAGTTGATTCCCAAACAAAGCTTCCGAATAGAGATTTATATTTCTTGTGATATCTGAAATCTGAACTGCACGCCAACATGGTAAAATTCGCGCTATTTTTCAGACAATGGGGGAGTAAACACACAAAACACAGTATAGTGCAAGCACGTGTTGTGCAGTACAAGTTCTGGTTTCGTTTTTTGTTTTTGAATTTCGTGCAAAGCTACACGAGGGCTATCTGCGCTAGCTGTCCCTAATTTAGCAGTGTAAGACTAGAGGGAAGGCAGCTAGTCATCACCACCCACTGCCAACTCTTGAATAGTGGGATTGACCGTCACTTTATAACGCCCCCACGGCTGAAAGGGCG